>NC_056737.1:755187134-755407134 GCF_019279795.1 Protopterus annectens | reverse complement strand
GAAAGAAGATGCTAAGGCATTAAAACTTACTTCCTGTTTGACAGAGGAGAGCATGAGATCTTTCCTAACATGAAGCAGTACCTTGCACCAGTATTTAATTTAGTCGTTCATATATTAATGCCTTGACAATACCCACCATCGGGATGTACTTCCTTTCTTAAGGATTGCTAGGCCATTAGTCCTCAGGTGAATTTGAGGGCACCCATCCAGTCATCTAGGTTCTGTTTGAAGGATAGTAATGTACTGCACTGCTTAACTTGCAGGGCAGCTTATTCTAGAGATGGGGAGGCACTGTGTAATGGATCTATTTCTCCATCACATTCTCTTTATCTGCTGGTGAAGATTTAGGTCCCTGGTTTGAGTGTTTACTAAGCTGTTAGACTTGTAGCAATATAGGCGATTAAGACCAACAAGATCTCCAGTGGTGAGATAGGCGAGGCACAAATTACTCCGTCAAGAATATGTAAGATAATGAGTAAAGGGATAGAACTTCTAGCCTCCCTTAGTAGCTTAGTATCTTTAAGCCTGATGTCTTCTTAGTTATGAACCTCTGAGGCTTCTCTTACTTGTCTGATATGTCAAGTGAGGGACTTCCCAAAGGGGCTATTATACCATTGAATTGGTCTAATCAGTGCTGAATATAAGAACAATTAGATCTTTAGATCTGGATGATATACCCTTATCTATTAGTTGTTTTAAGTACAAGGATATCCTGACTATAGTTGCTACATGATGATCGAAGAAGGAACCATCAATCCAGATCCCCATGTCCCTACAGTTTCATTTAGTAGTCGAGTATTGTCTATATTATATGTTAAAGGCAGGAGTTGTTTATCAAGTGAAACAATAACACACGTTTTTTTTTACATTTAATTTCAGTCATTTTCAGCACACCAGGAGTTAACTAGGGTCAGTCATTTCTGAAGGGTGTAATATCAGGGGGGGGGGGGTCTTGACAATAAAACTGCTTGCAGTCTTCTGCAAACTTAACTGACCAGATATTCTGATTTTCAGTTTGGAGAAAAGAGAAGTAAATAATGCAAAGATGGGTGTCCCAGTACAGAGCCCTTGGGAACTCCATACATTCAGATAAGCCACCTACCATACAACCTATGTGGGTTTTGCCTTTTATTTATCTTGCTATCTGTCTTACCATGTAAGGGCCTACATTTAAAGCATTTAGCATCCATGATGCATGGTGTCAAATACTTTGGCTAGATCAAGATATGGTGTGTTAACTGCATAACCACTGTCATCAGCCAGTCAGTGACTCTTTTGAAATTAACTAGATTTGACAGGTATGATTTCCCTTTGAATTTGAACAAATGAGGGCTTAGCCTAATTAAGATTTTGATATCATAATTTATAATTGATGGATGCAGTTCATAACATTGCAGATCAGGCTTGTGGGGCTGATTAGTCTATAATTACCTGGGTCCATAGCTGGGCAACCCTTGCGGAGTGGCGTCACTACTTTGGTATACAATGATTTGAGAACAAATCCTGCACCTAAGCTTAGGTTAAACAATCTGAGGAGAGGTTCTATGAGGTATATCCAGGTATGCTGTCAGGTTCCATGAAAGAAGTATTTTTGCTCTTTGATAGCACCTTCAGAACATGTTCCGTGGTCATAATGGAGAGTGCAACAGATTCTGGGATATGTGGAGTTTGGATAGATGTTTTGAGAGTGAAGTTTCATTAAACTTGTTTGCTAGAATATTGGCAATGACTATTAGATTACAATGGGTGATTTCAGACCAGGAATATTAGCATTCACCCTTGGCACAGTATTAATGGATGCTATTTGTTATGGCTTTCCATATATGAAAGGATGGTACCGACCTCCTGTGACATACACAGATACACACATCTCATTAAAATTCTCAGAAGAGTTATTTAGCTGGCAAGATCCAGAAATACAACTTGACATTAGTACTGCAATTCTACCAGTACATCATAGTTTAGAAATTCAGTTTCCCTCAGATATCATCTCATTGTAAACAATAGCCCTGCATATGTTTTTGCAGTATGATCCAGGTATTTTATGAAGTCTGTTGTTGCTGCACAGTTTGTTAAATAATGATAGAAAATTCATGCTAGAAGAAAAAAAGATATACATATCATGTTCATAAGAAGTTACAAAAAATATGATAGTAATGCAGAAATTAAATACTGGGCCTGAGTGAAAGTGTATGTAAACCTCAAAATCTTTTAGATGTTGATGACCAGAGCTTTAGAAGATTTCATCCCCAAGTTTCTAGACTGCTAGTTTCATAAACCCACTTCAGTGCAAAAAAGATGCAATAACTGAGAGCTGGTGTGTTTGTTTTTACAGAATGGATAGTGGAAGAACTAATTACCAGATGATATTTGTAAAGCACAGAAACATCTATTCTTACCTCCTGTGCTTGACTTTGACTATCAGCTACTCCTCTCTATTCCCCTACCAAATTTTTGCCCCTAGATAACTGTCACTACCTCCTTCCCTTACTCCACCTCCTTCTTTCATTTCCCCTCACACTCAGACTCATAACTAACTGCTACTACCTCTCGACCTATATTAGAAACTCTCCTGCATTTTTCTTTCTACTTCTACCCACACAGACAAACAAGTGGTGTCAGAATCATGGACTAAAACTAAATGCCAAGAAATGCATAATAGTATCATTTGAGACGTCATCCATCCCTGGTAATTATCATATTGACAACACACCCCTTAGAGTTGACCCATTAGTCAGGGACTTCGGTACATACATAGATAGTAATCTATCCTCTGATCATCACGCATCTACAGTGGTGAGGAAATCATTCTATGTTGCACAACTTATAAACAAAGGTATGTCATCTAAGTCCAAGGAAGTCACTGTTCCACTGTATTCAGCAGTCATCAGACCTATCAGTGAGTACAAAGCCCCCTTTGGTGTGTACCTAACCAGGCATATCCAACAACCGGAACATCCACAGAGGTTCCTCACTAAAGAATACAGGGTGTAAGAAATATGTCCTATGCAGACCGCCCCAAGGCCCTATCCCTGTATTCTGTCTCCTACAGGCTTTTGAGGGGAGATCTATGCCTGGCATACAGGGCATTGTCAGACCCCACTCTGATAGATCTCCTGCATATCCACAAAAAAAAAACAATACCAGAATTACCTGTTCTAAATACTTAAACCTTGCCTGTGATATAAATAGTACCTGCTGGAGAGATACATATGTATCCCAGAGACTACCCCATCTATGGAACAGGCTCCCCATCCATGTGAAGTAGAGTTCCTCCCTAATCCAATTCAAGTGCAACTTGGACAATTGGATGGAAAACTGGAAATTTATCCCTGGTTTGGCACGTATGTCTCTGATGCAAACAGATAACCTGTGGCTCATCTCCCAGGCCCATGCTTGCACTTATCAAGGGTATCAGAACTCATCAGAGATTTGGAATGCATGGCTAGGCTTAAAAAGGCCCATGTGGTCGTTAGCTTAGTAAACAGCTATGAACCTATGAACTCACCTCCTCTTAGAATAGCCTCATCTGCCAAATTATCCCTTTCTTGTACAGCAATGCTCACCTATTTGTCCTAATTTTATTAACATTTACTTGTATGTACTATAATTTTACTGGTATAACCAAATGGTGAATTAATTACTTGCTTGCCATTTTCTTGTTACTTGTATAACTTGTTGAATGAATGTATTACTTCTTTAATTTGTACTGTGAAATGTAATGTACTGTGAATTTCTTATTGTATATTTTGTACTGTGGAGCTTTTCTCCCCGGGCCTCCACTGAAAAAGGGCACAAGCTCAGTCGGACTATCCCAGTCAACAAATGTCAAATTACTAATAAATAATAAACAATGATCGTTTCAAAAGTGGATTTTCATAGAGTTAAAATGTCTGATAGATGTATGAGCAACAGGCTGAGCAAGATAGAACTGTACTGCAAAATGAAAACGTACACATAAGGTGCAGCCATCTGCATTCAGCTGCACAAACATTCTGCATCAGAAGCAAAATGGCATCATAATTCACTGGCCTGTTTTAGAGGTTAGTGAATTTAATGTATGTCAGTTGACAAGTCTCCTGTCATCCTTGACACACTGAATATAAGAATGGCTTACTTCTGCAGCCCTGTTTTTATAAATGTGCAATGAAATTTAAAAACATATTCCAATATGTTAACTAGGGGCAGCTGCTGACTACAAAGCAGGTGGGCTGCAGGAAGTAACTGAACTGGAGGAACTAACTAGTATGGGGGTGAGTCTACCTTGGGGTGGGGACAACTCTGAACATGGTTAGTTTGATAAATAAATAACTGGTTATACACCACTTCATATTCATCTGTTGTCCAGCAATGAAATGCAGAGTCATCAGATCTGTCATCTTGCCCCCATTTACTACAATCACACTGGAGACTGCATATATGTTTAGATGACCAACTGTAAGAAATACTGCATATAATTATTTATTATAGCTTTTACCAAAAATAACATATGAAGGTAGCAGCTCTTCCAACAACCATCATAGCCACAATTACACCTGGGACAAATGAAATATGTGATCTTGCAAATGCAAGAAATGCTGTCAAATAAAATACACTTCAGAGTGTGTTTTCAGCAGTGCACAGGAACATAAACATCTACAGTAACTACAACTGTATTGCCATAGTATTGCATTTCATTTTTCTCCATCAGTAACACTTGGGTTGCACAAAATTGCAGAAATCCTGTTCCTCAAATGACCATAATGACAAATGCCAAGATGTTTTGTTCATATTAATGTATTTCAACTTAATTCCAAAAATAATCACTTTTTGCCACTTATTATTGAATATACACTCATTTAAGGATATATATTCTACTACTATTTACTGTACAGTAACATTGTTTTGGTATTTTTTTTTTAGTTTTTATATATTTAGTGTCGTTATACACCCAGACTGTGTCTGAAAATGGCCAGTTTTGATCAGAACACTACCCCATTTAACAAACATCAATATTTGTTTATTTTTATTTATTTATGTTTACTGGGATAGTCCGACTGTTTTGAAAACCCATTTTCAGTGAAGGTCCGTGGGAAAACCCCCATAAGTTACAATGAATAAATAGCACAAGCAAATACAAGCATATGAAGTTACAATTATAATAACAAGATATAAACATAATAAATACAATAAATAATACATAAATAAATAATAAATAAAATAAATAATACTAAAAGGATGTGCAAATGCCTCACAAATAACCAGAATTGTAGCTGTGACAGAAAATATGTCTAACTGATGCATTACAGGAGATTTTGCTTATAATAACATATTTTGCATTGTTTTTAGTAGTAACACAGAAAGGTAGCAACCCCCCCAAAAATATCTGTGGAAGCAATAAACATGTCTTGACATGTTTCACTGCCCAAATGTCTAAAATGAATGAATATAGTTAAACATTTTATCCACAATAATAGAAAATGACAGAAGTTGCCAATCATCTAAAACCTATGATGGCAGTCAGAACAGCAGACATGTTTGACTGACCAGATGCAGAAATACTGTTCACGGTAACATATTTTATCTTGTTTCCAACAATAACTCACAGACCCTGGTATTCATAAACATAGTATGCCAATAGTAAAATCCAAGAAAAACAAGTGAGATGAGACGAAACCTGACTTCTTTCATAAAACAAAAGATTTTAATTCAAAGAACACATAAATGCTTTCACAGCATCAAGCACTGTTTCTTCAGATGTATGAAAAAAGCATGCTATATATCAACTTATATACTCTCAAGTCACATACTCAAATTAAATAAGTAACTTTTAAAGAAACAACCATGTTAATATCCATACCAAAAAATATACATCAAATGTATCAATATATAATCAATAACTATCTAATAGTTTATGAGGTTAAAAACAAAAATATAAAACATACAAATATATATATATGTATACATATGAATAAACTAATATTTATCTAAAAAGTGGACGTGTCTTAAGTAAAGGTTTGATAGGTACCTTGCCATGTAATCCTGAGCCATAATCAGCTCTTAACCTAACAATCCATTTACTTTCCAAACATTCTGTAGCATTCCGTATATCTCCTTTTCTCTGATTAACCTCCACTTTTCCTATCACTAACAACTTAAAACTATGTGCAGTAGAAGTCTCTCTTACATGTTAGGATAATGTGTTATTTTCCGAACCATTTCTGATACTGCATAAATGCTTTCTTATCCGATCCCTCAATAATCAGTTTTACCCACATAAATTTTTTTACAAGCAACACAATGTGCCAAATATACATGTAGGTAGTACTGCATGTAGCAGAAACTTTAAAGGCATATTTTTTGCCTTGGTCAGGATGCATACATTTACCAGAACTATCTATATATTTACAATAATTACAACAGTGACATGGTCTAGTACCTGCTTGAACACCTGAATTATCACTGTTGAAAGATTTGCCATTAATGAGCTTTTTTAGGTAACAAAGTATCTGTTTCAGAGACTTCTTTTTCTTATATATGAAATATGGATGTTCACCAACTATATCCCTTAACCCCATATTTGTGGTCATAATGGGCCAATGTTTTCTGATAATATCCAAAACATGTCCTGAACATCTAGAATAGGTGACTGGTATTTTACATTTAATATTATCTGTCTGCCTAGACTGCAATTTCTGGGGATTTGATGAAAAATAGGGCCTTCCTCTATTGTTACTACTTTTAACTAATTGATGTAAAGTATTACGTACCTCACTCTTATTATAACCTCTAGCTATAAATTTATCTTCCAAGTCCTTTATTTCACTAATAAAATTATCATCATCAGCAAGTGCAACTACTCTTGATACTCTTAATCCTTGACCTTGAGCGATGTAAGCACATGCTGTGGATGCATACTGCTACGATGTAGATAGTTATTCCTATAACACGATTTCCTATACAGTGTGGTATCAGTTCTGCCATCATGTTTAATCCTAATCAATATATCCAAAAATCTGATTCCCTCTTTGGAAATATTAGCAGTAAACTTGAGGAATGTTCTACTACTATTAATATAATTAATAAACTCTAACAGCTCATTTTTTGTCCCATTCCAAACCATAAAGAGGCAAACACTAAAGGCGGAGGTGTGTCCATATTCATTAAGAATATCCACACCTCCAGGCTAGTTGCTCAGCATAATGCATCCGAGATTATCCAAGTGCAACTAACTCTGGGCAGGACTGCAATCCAAATTGTAACTTGCTACAGATCCCCCACCATGCCCCAGTATTCCCACTCCTCATTTCTTGATACACTGGAAAATATTAGGGTACAACCCAACACCCTCATAATGGGTGATTTCAACTACCCAGCCATTAACTGGGAAAACTACTCATGTACCAACTCTTTTGCTCAATGTTTTATGGAATTCATAAATTCCAATGCCTTGGATCAACTTATCCACACCCCCACCAGGGGCAGCAATATCCTAGACCTGGTACGAGATCAGTTCCTCGTTGGTCAGATCCGACCACAAGCTAATCACCATAGACATACACATCCCGCCCCCACCATCCCATTAGGGAAACCACCGTAAAAAATTTATCCAAAGCCAACTTCACGCTTCTTAAGACAGAAGTGGCAAACTTCACGACATCCATGCAGACGGACAATAGAGGTATGACTGCTGAATCCTACACAAATGCACTTTATAAGCACTTACAGGAGTGCATGGGTCATGCTATCCCTAAAAAAAACAAAATGCTATCCTCCAAAAAAAGGAAGCCAAGCTGGTGGTCCCCTGCCATAAACAAACTGTACAACAGAAGAAAGAAACTCTTGCATAAAAAGAGTAAAAATCCCATGATTAGAGAAACTCCCTGGTCAGCCTCAGTAAGAAGCTGAGATCCCTCATAAAATCCTCCAAAGCTAGTTATAAAAACAAAATCGCCACTGATTCTAAAGACAACCCCAAAGCATTCTATAGGTAACACTCAGATCTGCTCTGAATTACAGCACAATGGCACTAGATATACAGAACCAGCTGATATTGCCAACATCCTGGCAGATAGGTTCAGTGCTAACTTTACCCCCCTTTCACCCCCTAAAGGGCCCATCTCTATACCGGAAGAATGCAAAGTTTATGTAATCATGGCTGCACAGGTACAAACCACACTCTTCAAAGCCAAGAACACAGCATCCATGGGACCTGACAACATCCCAGGCTGCGTTCTACATGAACTACAGAATGAACTGGCACCCCACCTAAGCACCATGTTCAATCATAGCCTCCCTTTAGGCTTTGTGCCCACTGAATGGTGCACAGCGACTGTTATCCCACTCCACAAAGGGGGAGACACCACGGACCCTGGGAACTACTGCCCCATTAGCCTAATGAGCCTGGTCTGCAAGGCCATGGAACGTATCATCACGGAACTTATAAACAAAGACATTGGTAATCTCCAAACTCTGGACCCCACCCAGTTCGGGTTTGTAAAAGGCAGATCATGTCTCCTAAACCTGATAGACATCTTTGAAGCAGTCACCAAAGCCATAGACGAGGGTAAGGTGGTTCACACAGCCTATCTATACCTCGCCAAGGCTTTTGACACCATCCCTCACTGTGGAATTATAGATAAACTCACTAAACTAGGTATAAATCCCTATGTCACGAGATGGGTTGCCAACTGGCTCACTGACAGAACCCATACTGTGAAAGTAACATACTCCAAATCCGACTTCAGACCAGTGACAAGTGGAGTACCACAGGGTTCAGTCCTGGGTCCTCTCCTGTTTGGTATCTACTTTTCTGAAGTACAGGCTAACACAGAAGGTCTTTGGCTAATGAAGTTTGCAGATGACTGCAAATTAAGAGCCATAACTGAAACTCCTAACGATGTGGACATCCTACAAAAGGGCCTCACTGTGACAGATGCCTGGTGTCAAAGCCATGGCCTCACGCTCAATGCCAAAAAGTGCATTGTCATCCCCTTTGGTAAAAACTCTGTACCCATGAGTTACCACATAGGTGGTAGTCTTCTTAACACCGAAAGTGTGATAAGAGACCTTGGGACACAGCTGGACAGTAGTCTCTTCTTTGATAATCACATCACCACAGTAGTCAGGAAATCCTTCTACGTGGCACACCTCATCACAAAAGGTATCTCATCCAGGAATAAAGAGGTCATTGTTCCCCTGTATTCATCACTTATTAGACCCATTATAGAGTACAATGCCCCTTTTGGTATGTACCTTACAAGACATCTACAACAACTGGAAAAGCCGCAGAAATACCTCACAATGATGATTACCAGCCTCAAACAGATGCCCTAAGCAGACCGTCTCAAAAAACTCCAGCTTTACTCCATTGCATATCGCCTACTCAGAGGCAAACTCCACCTTACATACAAAGCTATGTCAAACCCAGAGCTGTTGGACATGCTCCACTTAAAAAAATCCCAATCCCTCTGAGCTACACGCTCTAGGGACCTAAACCTTGTCACCACAATAAACAGAACATGCTGGAGGGATAGATTCCTGTCCCAGAGACTTCCCATAGTCTGGGACAAACTACCTATCTATATCAAACAAAGCTCATTAGCACTCTTCAAGAGAAATCTTGATTATTGGATGGGAAATAGGAAATTCACCCCGGGGATCACCTCTGGTGCTCTGCTCAAAAAGGGCACAGGAAAATAATTTTCTTGGGTGGCGAAAGCCAGGCTACCTTTTTGGCTAGGCTTATATAGGCCCTGGCCAGTAGCTTAGTACCTACATATGAATCTACCTATAGAATAATACATGTGCACTATATAAACCTGTTAAAACATGATCTAATTCCCACACTAAATTAATGAAGTTGGTGTAGCTATTGGCACAAGATGTGTCCATAGCCATGACATCTCTCTGTATGTAGTATTTCCCATCAAATAATAAAATGTTATTATATAAAATCAATTCCAAAAAATCACATAGCAGCTTTACTTTACTTGCACTAAATCCCTTTTCACTAGATAAAAATAGTTTCATCCATTCTAAACCAGTAACATTAGGAATGACTGTAAATAATGAATTAACATCTAATGTAACTAAAAACCTTTCATTCATCTTAAAATAAGGTTGTGTAAAATCATAAAAATCCATCAAAAATTGTCTCGAATCCTGTAATATGTGAACTTTAGAACTAATAATAGGTCATAAACTCTTTTCAATATATATTGACATTTACATTTTTACACAGTATGCCGATACATGCAAAGGTGGCTTACGTAAAAAAGAGGTGCACATATGACAGTGTTAACAATTAATAAACAAAGAAGTACTGCACTATAGCACATACATACAGGTTTATGTATGGCATACCGGTATATGTGATACAGGTGGCATGCCAGTACAGAACCACAAAACACAGCAAAGCAGTATCAATAACAACAGCTGCAACTGTATGCAAGCTCTATACATAATATTGATACATAATATCTATATCTGTATCTATATCTATATCTATATCTATATCTAAACAGGAGATAAGTGCTTTCACAAGTGCTTCATCAGATCTGATGAAGCACTTGTTGTAAAGTGCTTATCTCCTGTTTACTATGTTTTATTAAATTATTGACGTTATATGTTTTTAGCCATGATTGCCGGATCTGTTTTTATGTATTTGTTCTTTGGTGCAGAGACAGGCTTTTAGTTGCAGTTGCTATTTATTTGAGGTAAGCATGTGCTTCTGTGGTAAGTTTCATTTTGGCTGTACATGTGCCATTCACTGCACCAAGGAGGGTTGGTAGACAGCATAGTAAGTGGAAGACTTGCATGATGGGGGTTACTTCTTCCTGTATGACTGGGGAACCTTATATATCAGTCAGCATATGCCAGATGAAAATCCAGAAACTGCTGCTGGATGTAATGGCAGATACATGAAATATATATGTGGTGTCCCCTGTAGTTCTCTACAATGTGCTCATGGTTAGGAGAGTCACAGCAGTTATGACCCTGGTTTGGGGAAGTATGGGCCATCTTCTTTCACATGCCATTTCCTTTGCCTGAAAAAGTCAGGATAACTTCTTAGTGTTGGAATTCTATGTGGAAGTGCTTGTGTTTAGTCTGACAGTGTACAGCATGCACAGACAACAGTGCATACTTGTATTGTGGCAACATATTATTGGATGTCAAGGTGCCTGGGCTGTGATGCCCATGTACACGCTTCTCTTGCTTCATGAATTGCAATGTTTCACACCACTATAGTGGATGCTTCATTTCCATTTTACAGTTGTGTACCAGCAGTCAGCACTCCATCTATCCTTTTTTTTGAATCACTTTCACTTTGTACACAATGTTAGAGCCATAGGTAGAGCAGGGCAATGGGGTGATTGCCCAAGGTGCAAGTTGTTGTGGGCCGAGATTGGTACTGTGCTGATTGGTTTCTGAAGTTACTTGGTAGTATTGTGGTATGGCTAATGCTTAAGCAGCCATGATGTCACTTGCAGGGGTGCCAGTTGGAGGAATGCTGATAATACCATTTGCCCTAGCTACATTGTTGCACACTTGTTTATTATTGCCTTCTTACAAAAAATATAGTGAGTTACTGGCCAAATACAAAACGTACCCCTTTAGAGCAAATGTAAGATCTTTAATCTCTACTACATCTCATTGTATAGTGTCTCCAGTGTTTAGCCATCTGGCATTTAATGGTTTTCAACAAATGGCCAATAGTTGAAAATCTTATCAATCTTTTTATATTTGTGGACGACATAGAAATGCCTAGAAACCTGATGTCATTTTATGCAGATGAAGTATAATCTTTGTAACTGATATCCACATAAGACTGAAGGTGTGAGAGAAGATTTGTGCAACCTTCTTCCAACTCACTAATATCAGCTGTCTAAGAGATGAATGTCATGCATAATCTGCTGCTAGTCATTACACATCAAACCTTTGCTGCTCTGTCTCCAAAACAGTGATGTAAAACTGCATAACCTGATATGGAAAGTGTAATTGTTAGGATATAAATAAATCCATATTACTCTTCTGCATTCTCATGGTGTGCATCTTGTAAGTAAATTAGCAATACATCTTATGCAAAAAGTAACATTTTTTTAAGTATATCTCAACCCCAGTACACAGAGATTCATAACTCCAACATAGTTTTTGCACTGTTGTGTGCTGCACATTGTGGTGTGCCTAATTTATGTATCTATCATAAATTGTGTTATTGTGGTAGCTAAAAAATATGTAATATGTCATATACAGACTACTGCAACCAGAGATAAGAATACAAAGTCTGCTACTCATGCCCATTGTACTAACTAATTCAAGTTTCTATTGAGGAAACTTACATGTGCTTTTCTGCTGTTCGAGACACCTCTGCTTGTTAATTCTCCAAATGTCTTCATGCTGCCTTGTACATAGCCTCCACATTTAGAAATGCCTTCAAATCCTTTATACAATTCAGCAAGTTCTGTTCCTGAATGCATTTGGTTAGCTCAACTCAGTATGATAACCAGTCAGATAGAAATCACAGCTTACAGTGGAGATGGTGAGGGCTCCATACTTGACTGTCATGCTATCTAGCTTTTACTGTTTTTATTCCTGGCTGCTATGCCCTGCAGCTCAATTAACTGCTGTTATGTTCAGCATCATTATACAGTATCTAATCATAAATAATTAACAGAGGTTGCAGCTATGCATATATACTGAAAGCTGTTTGCTGCATATGGACATTTTCCCAAAATAAAAGTATATAAATTAAGGCAGATTCAAGCAGTGTGTTTCAAAAATGCCATTTTTCTCTTCCTATTCCAAATTTAACACATACTGGAAAAAAGAAAATTCTTGAGTTTTATGAAAGATCCAATTGTTTTATTTATCTCAGTAGTATAACAGCTTCAGAGTTATTAGATTATTTAATACAGAATGTAGGAGAAGGGGTGGGGGTGGGGGAGGCTTGCCCTTCTCACCAAAGTAAAGAAGCAAATAAGTAAGTAAGTAAATAAATTAATTAATAACCTGTTTGGTAACTTTATGTTCCTTTGATTGCTATTTTGTGGATTTTGAGGAAGAGATTTTCACATCTCCTTCCCTAACCTAATAATACCTCTAGCCTTCCTGGAGGTGACAAGTATTCTTATTACACATTCTTTCAGTTCCTTAATTCTTTTCTGACAATGTTCATAAGCTTTTTAAATGATGGTGCCAATAAACTAAATAAAGCTGTAATATGTTATAGCATTTCAAGTCAATAGCCTTTGGAAAAATGTCTCCTAGCTCAAAGCAGGTAATAGTGACAGATTTCTCCCAAATTCAGATTTGTAACTAGTTACTAAAGTAAGTGTTTGCCTTTTAGGACCTCTAGCATGGCAGCAATACTTTATTTTTAACTCAAAATCATAACAGATTCAAAAACAGAAAGGCAAAATTGGGCAAAAGTTGGCATTTACAAGTTGTTGAATGCAGGGTTATATGCATATACCTATTTGTACATTTCTGTAACTGCACTGGCAGGGAATTGTATTATATTATTAAAAATCATCAAGATAAAAAACAGTAATTGGAAAAATATACTATGCATTATAAGAAATACATACATTCACCTCCCTTTTTTCACAGTTTTGGACACGGGGTCACCGTGTCACTTTAACAATGACAATCATCTAGAGCCAATGTTAATGAGTCAATGAAAATATTTTATTGGAAAAATATACTGTATACAATAAGAAATGCGACTATGAAAATATTTTAACACACAATTTAGGAAAACAATAATAAAAGGAAGTGGTTATTTTGTTTCAAAAATTCATTTATATGTTGGCAGAAAGACTAACATGAGCATACAAATTCTGAAATACGTGGAAGACATACATGAGTCCCCTGTTTATTTTCCATTAAATATATTTTGACTATATGAAAGTTATATTTGTGTAAGCAATTTTTTTGCATGTCCAATTTAGTTCATTAAATAATGCAGACCTCTTATTTGTACTAAATCAGCAGTTTGTGAGGAATGTAATGAAAGACTTTTATAATGACAGAGGTACAACACTGTACATAAATGCTGCATTCAGCTGATATACAACCCAGATAACAGATGACTTTTACTGGTACTTACCTGGCACAATATTGGGCTGTGGTCCTGCCTCAGTAACTAAAACAGTTCTTCTTAAAGATGGAAGTTGGTTTCGGTAAACAGGATTTTCTACAGCATCCAAACTGGATCCTATGTTATTTCTATGACCTCTTACTTCTACTGTGGTCACTTTAGGTGCCTTACTTTTAGTATTCCCTGAACCCATTTCTGAGTCTTAATGAAAAATAAATTTACACTTTTATATCGCACTTCCATTTGATCAAAATCTGATCCGCCATTTCATTCAGCATTTTTCAGGAAAAGGGAATATATCTTCTGCTACTCAACTATGAATGACTGCTATTAAATTGGCAGTGTGATGCATGAATTCCAAACTGTAGCCCCCTCAGGGCTTGTTTCCATAGATATATTTTCTCCAGTTAGCAAGTAACTGAAACATCAGTTAAATATTTACTTGCAAATCCTAAGAAAGTTTAATGAAAATAAGATTATTATATGCAAGGAAGTACCCACATTAATGTTTAAACTAAAGCATAAACAGAAAATGTGCATGCACATTTATCTCCAGTGACACATGAGAAATAAAGCAATGAACCATACCTTATTATACAACTACAACAATATAACATTCATAGGTAAATTTTGTTTTGTTGCATTATATCTCACAAAATATTATCTGTGATTAATGTTAACTCAGTTTTCATGATGAAATAAAACTCATAAGAATAATAGTAAACCTATATTTTCTAAATTTAAGAAGATTAACAGATTTAGTGTGTGTGCGTGTGTCTGTGGGCGTGGGTGTTCATGTTAGTTATTAAAACCAATTGCTTGTGTTTTGATTTGATTTCACTGTGGCTTCTGCTCCAACCATTAACTTATGCAAGAGCTGTTAATATTTGAACTCTGGTTTAGTCATGAATGTTACATTGAAAATGTGACAGTAAGAAAAGGTATCTTAACCATGATGTTATTGTTGTAGGACATTTCTCAAGGCAGTAGCAATCACACATCATTCTGCTGGCTTTTATGAAAGTTTCCTTATACTCAGAAGTTTAGCTACATAATAATACTTTGTCAACAAAAAGAAAACTTGGTATGATACAAGGACTATAGCATAGGAGAGCACACATGCTTATATAAGGCAAAGTATGGATTTTCCATGATTCCCATTTATAATGGTATTTCATTTTTCTACTATTTGTGGTTTGTGCTGAAATTACAAATTTTGAATTGATGTAGTTTACATGAAAAGTACACCATTAAAACTTTCAGGAGAAAACTGAGCCTGTAGTAACTTGTTTTTATATCACACTACAAGACATTCAGATACTCAGAAGCAACAATTTCCCTCACCCTTTCTGATATAAATAGTATAACACCAGGTTGTGATTGACTGGCTTGAGAGTGCGGCATATCAGAATTATAGAAAATATGCAATAGCATTGGTCAATCACAGAAATGATGTGCTTCCACAAAATGCCTGTCCTGGAAATAGTGCAGGCAAGTTTGCTTGAGGGACAATTCCCAGTCATTCTCTTAGTAATCACTGGATTGACCAGATCTTGTTCTTTACATCTACTGTCTTATTCAGCCACACAGTGCCTCATTGAACCAGTGCATATATATTTTTAACAACTGCTTACACAGCTGAGTGGCTTCCAAGCATCCCAGATGTCATGTGGTACAAATTTGCACCCAGCCCTATCCAAACATTATAGAAATGCAACAGTACGTATCTGTCATTCAAGGTATTACTCACAGCTAATGCTATTTTGCAGAAGATATCAGTCATTACTGCTTCTGATAGCTGGGGATGACTCAGCAGTTGTGTACACTTACCATAAATGTAGATGTTCAAGTGTATTCACTGTTGCAGTCATTACATTTGGGTTATCTGCCTGCAGGCCTGAATATCAAAGTCTTGGGTCCTGCATCGGATGCTGTCTCTTCTTCTATGACATCAGGGAGTCAGGGGTATAAAGCATGCAGCCGATGCCATTACATCAGTCTTTCTTCCCCCAGATGTCAGGCTCCCCCATAATGGGAAGCAATTATATACAAGGTTATACCTCCAACAAAAAGCAAATAGACCAGAAAGCTTAAATACACTAAACAAGAAGAAAGGTATAGCCAAGAGAAGTCAGGGGGTTGGAGGGAGGGTAACCAGGACTGCAACAGTGAATATACTCAAACATCTACATTTATGGTAAGTGTACACAACTGTACTATGTTCTTCATGTTTCACTGTTGCAGTCATTACATTTGGGTAGATTCCCAAAGCTAAGGAAGGGAGGAGGCAGTTAGAGAGCATTAGGACTAGCTATTAAGCCCTGCAAGACTGCAGTGGCAAAACCAGCTCTGGATTTAGAAAAAATAGGCAAGTGGTAATGGTTGGTGAAGGTATGTACAGAGCTCCAGGTAGCAGCTTCTAGTATGTCCCTGGTAGGGACACCTCTGAGAAAGGCTGTTGAAGTAGATGCAGCCCTGGCGGAATGTGATCTTATCCCCTGTGGGGTAGGTTTTCCATGGTGCTTATAGCAGAAATGAATGCAATGGCCTCTCCACTTAGAAATGGTTTGCTTTGAAATGTCCTTCCCCTTTGCCTCTGCAGCAAAGGCATATAGCAGCTGTTCAGTTTTCCTGAGAGGCTTAGTCCTGTCCAAATAAAATCTAAGTTGTCTGTGCACATCCAAAGAGTGCAGTATTCATTATCCTTTGTTCTGTGGATTAGAAAAGAAGGTTGGCAAATGAATGGACTGATTAAGGGCCACACTGGATACCACCTTGGGCATAAAGGAAGGATTAGTCCTGAGGGACATCCTGTCTGCATGGAAGATGATGAAGGGCTCCACTGCCATGAGGGCCTGTAATTCAGACACTCTTCTAGCTGAAGTGATGGCTAGAAGGAAGGCTGTTTTCCAAAAAAGGAATTTCAACTCTGCAGTTGCAGCTGGCTCAAAAGGAGGTAAAGTGAGCTTTTCCAATACAAAGTTAAGGCCCCAGGCTGGAGTAGGGGCTCTCCTGGGTGGTCTGAAATTTTTGGCCCCTCTGAGGAATTGCTTCAGCAGGGGGTGAGAGAAGAGGGGTGGCTCAGTATTATAATGTGCTGAAATGGCTGAGGCATGAATTTTAATACACGAAAAGGAAAGGCCTTTGTGGAGCATCTCTGTTAAGAATTGAAAAATATGAGGTACGCTGGGCACTGTAGTGCCCATCCCCTGAGTCTGGTTCCAGGAACAGTATCTTTTCCACTTTTCAGCATAGGATTTTCTAGTACTAGGCCTCCTTGCCTCCAGAATGGCATCCATCACTTGCATACTGAGGGATGGTATTGGAGAGCTCAGGTAATTAGCCAGGCTGCAAGGTTCAGGATTTAAAGCTGGGGGTGCAGAATCTGGCCCTCCTGCTGGGACAGCAGGGAAGGGGTCTGAGGCATGTGCCATGGTTCCAGCAGTGACATACTGTGCAAGAAGGGGTACCGTTGTTGGTGTGGCCAGTCTGCTGCAATGAGTATTGTCCTTGGTTTGTCCTGTTTGATCTTTAGCAGAATGTTCGAGAGGAGAGGCAGAGGGGGAAAGGCATAAACTGAGAGGCTTTCCCAGGTGAAGGACAGGACATCCACTTTCCAAGCTTGTCTGTGGGGAGTCCTTGTGCAGAATTTGTCCAATTGGTAGTTCTGAGGGGAGGCAAACAAGTCTATCTCTGGGCTCCCCCCACTTGTTTCTCAAAATGTTGAATATCTTTGGTTCCAGTTTCCACTCATGTGGGTCCATGAGATTTCTGCTTAAGTTGTCTGCCAGTGAATTTAGCTTGCCTGGCAGGAATTGAGCTTGTAGGTGCACTTGGTAGCTCAATGTTGTGTTCCACAGAGGCATGGCTAGTCTGCAGAGTGAGTACGAGTGGGTTCCTCCCTGCTTGTTTATGTACCACATAACTGTGGTGGTGTCTGTCTTTATCAATAATTGTCCTGGAAGAATGTGGTCCTTGAAGGCGGTCAGAGAATTCTACACAGCTAACATTTCTTTGTGATTGCTATGCAGGTGCATTTGACTTGGGTTCCATTTGCCCTGAATGCACTGCCCTGCCAAGTGAGCCCCCCCATGCATAGTCTGATGTGTCTCTCGTTAGGGTTTGGGCATCAGAGGGTAGAGTGAATGGCAGTCCCTTATTGTGGTAGCAGGCCTCTGCCCACCAAAGGAACTCTGTCTTTATACAAGGAATGATAGGAATCATTGATTCCAGGTCCTGAGAATGTTGACACCATAGGCTTTTTAGATACCATTGTAGTTTCCTCATATGCAGCCTTGCATATGGAATTAGTAGAACGCAAGAGTCCATGAACCCCAGGGCTTGCAATATTTTCCTTGCAGATAGCTGTGTCTTTGTGGACAGTAGTTTGAAGTAGGCTGTCAAATAAACTTGTTTCTCTGGTGTGAGGTAGGCCATCTGGGAAGTTGTGTGAAAGCTTGCTTTCAGGAATACAATTTGTTGGCAGGGTACTAAATGAGATTTCTTTTCATTTATGGTGTACCCCAGTGAGGTTAGCAGTTTCTTTACAAATGCCAGATGATTCAATAGCATGTCCTGGCTTTCTGCCTGAATTAGACAATCGTCCAGGTATGGGTAAATTTGAATATTTCTTTGCCTACAGAATGCAATGACTGGAGCTAAGCACTTTGTGAATACCCTGGGTGCAGTAGATAAGCCAAAGTGCAGTGCAGAGAACTGATAGTGCATGTAGCCTGCTCTGAAGCGTAGGTATTTTCTGCAAGATTCCCTTATTGGAATGTGCAGGTAAGCTTCCTTTAAGTCCAATGATGCCAACCAGGCATTTTTGCTTAGCATGGGAAGCAGATGATGAAGAGTTAGCATTTTGAATTTTGGGATTACCAAAAAGGTGTTTAGGATAGAGAGGTCCAGGATAGGATGCCAGGAGTTGTCTTTTCTGTGTACCAGGAAATGTCTTGAGTAAAACCTTGTCCCCTTTCCTCTGCTGGGACAGATTGAATAGCCCTGATACTTAGAAGAGAGAGAACCTGCTGTTGAGCCTCTGCCCACTGATTTGGGGGTAGGTCTGGCCAACCGTTTGAGGTTGGTAAGGTGTGGAAGTGGAATCTGTATCCTTGGCAAACTATATTTAAAACCCATTTGTCCTGGGTAATGAGTTCCCAGTTTTTTGCATGCAGGGCGATCGTTCCCCCTAAGGGAGCAGGCAGTTGAGCAAGGCTTGGAAGTTTTAAGGTTAAGTCATTGTGACAGTTTATCATAGGGGGTGTCTTACTACTTCCAGCTTTTGAAGTAGGAGCCCCCCACTGCTTAGGCCTGTGAGTGCCTTGAGACTGTAGCCTAGGTGGTCCGCTGTTCCTGGGTTTGGACTGAGAAGGCCTGGAAGAGACAGGAAAGGACCAATTTTAGATGGCCAATGCCTACTAAATCTGGGAGGCTGTACTTGCAGGAAATCTTTAACAGTTTGCATAGATTTAGCTTTTTCTTCTGCTTTGTTGCCAAACAGGTGGTCCTGGTTTAAGGGAGCATCCAGTAATTTAGCTTTAACATGATCTGGCAAATTTTGCTCCTTAAGCCAAGCATGCCTTCTAAGAACAGACCCAGTGACAGCAGCCCTGCAAGATGCTTCTAAAGAGTCAAAACCACATTGCAAAGTATGTTTACCAACTTGTTCAGCAGAATGCATTAAATCCTGTAATTCTTTATTTTCAGCACAGTCAGGAATCAACATCATTTTCTGTTTGAGTAGTCCAATAATATGCTGCTGATACTTTAACATATGAAACTGGCAGTTTAAGGCCCTAATGGCCAAAGTAGCAGAAGTGAATAGCTTCTTACCCCATCTGTCCAGGGCCCTGGAATTTCTATCAGAGGGTGGTAGGGATTTTGGCAGTAGTAGCCTTAATGCCTTTAGGTCCCTGTGAAATGGTCGCTGGGTCCACAGGAGGATTCTTAAAGAGGAACTTGTGAGAGTCAGGTACTCTGTAATACCTATCAGGTTTCCTCTGAGCCAGAGGTAAAGTGTCTGGTGCCAGGCTAGATTCCAGGAAGGCATCATCTACAATGTTCAGTACAGGAGAGATAGTTAAAGGCCTGTGTTGAGGTAGGTGTAAGAATTCCCTAAGCCTCTTTTTGGAGTCAGAGTAATCCTGGCTTTCCCAGAGGAAATGCTCCCTAAGAGTGTGCAAAGTTTTACCAAAAGAAAAATCTTCTGGAGGGGAAGCAGAGGGTATGGAGTCCTCTGCATCAGAATCCTCATAGGTAGATAAGTGCAAATCCTGGTCATCAGAAGAAACAGAAATTTCAGAGTCCTGATCAGAAGAATCAGAAGGAAAATCAGTTCTAGGTGTCTTAGAGGGAGAAGGCTGGCTTCCCCTAATTAAAGTAATAAGGTCTTCAGCCATTCTTATCATTTGTTTTTTAGGCATATGGGCCTGACCATGTGGTTTGGACGTCAGTTTTCTAGGTGTGGGTCGAGTTATAAGCCTTGAAGAAGAAGATGGCGTCGGTTTGAAATGCAAGTCAGTAGGCCTGAATACACCCTCAGAAGCCGGTGCCTGCACAGTGGCTCCGGACCCATCCAATGTAGAGATATCCGCAGGTTCCTTAGTCGAAGAAGCATCTCGCGGCATACCGGACTCTGAATGGGTCTCAGTAGAGGCCCACGAATCTGAAGTAGCCTGTATCAGGGGCTGCAAAAGCACCTCACTATGTACCGGTGAACTGGCAACTATTTTAACGGAAGCGTTGTGGGTAGCTTTGGACCTATGTAGTCTGTCTCTGTATTTATCTTTATGTTTTTTCAGAATGTCAGTAGTCAGATGGCTTTCCGAAGCCATTTCTGGATAATTAAACTGAGTACGAAATAGTTTGATGCAAAAATGAACCGACGACAAATAGTTTGAGGATTGAATAAGGAACAAAACCGACAGCGATGGACTTCTTGGTCTGGGCCTAAGCAAGAATGCAGTACAAATGTAAATCTTTATGAGGTATTTGCTTTCCACAGGTAATACAATTGTTAACTTTTATTGACATCAGTTTAGAGCAAGAAAAAGGATCCCCAGTGGGTACTTAGCTTTTTTTGAAGACATCAGGTCTAAAACTCGAAAACAAAAATTTCAGGAGTCGTTGACCAGCACTTGTGAACTGCTTCTGCTTCAGGCACCGCACGGCAAGAAAGACTGATGTAATGGCATCAGCTACATGCTGTATACCCCTGACTCCCTGACGTCATGGAAGAAGAGACAGCATCTGACACAGGACCTAAGACTTTGATATTCAGGCCGGCTGAGGTCTACCTGCAGGTGGATAACCCAAATGTAATGACTGCAACAGTGAAACATGAAGAACATCTGCACTATAATCAGTATGCCGATTGAGATAATGAAGGTGAAAGTAATTTCAAGATGAAGAGATAAATTCCTTTTCCATGTAATAATGACTCTTACTTTCCAACAGTATAATTCATTTAAGGGCAGGAGAATAATATGTAAAAAGGAATACAAAGCAAGCTATTTGGTGCATGACAATTAGAGGAATTTGTTTTTTTAATTAATACACATTCCACTACTGCATGTTGCCTTTAAGCTTAGGTTCTACTACAAGCACTTAAGTCCCAAGTGCTTGAAGATCACTGTCTCAAAGTCAGGGACTTGAGTTTCTCATAACTGGTACAGACCGCTGCTCATGCTTAAATGTGAGTATGAGTTGTTCAGGCAGCCAGCTGTTGCACTTTACCAGAACACATTTTTTGGTCCCCCGTTGGGACATCATGTCCCTGGCCAGGCCCTCAGCGCCCCATGTCCACACCTGGTCTATGAGCTTTATCCCCCCTGACTTAGTATGATACTGCTGGGGCAGGTTGTGGATGCTGGGGGCACAGCCATCTCTGCTTTTGTCTTTAGGGGGGCATTGTTTTATTTATATGCCCTGCCCACTTCCTTGTCATGCCTCCCATGTTCACTGACTATGTTCAAGGGTAACTCCCCTCTTTGAACCATGTCTCCCTAAGGGAGTGTCATCAATGAACACCCTTCCACCTGCAATGGAAGCAGCCATCCCTCCCTGCCACTCCATTAGTTAACTGAGGTGCTAAATGACCTTGAGTTGACTGGACTGTAGTTAGGGCTTTATCTCTCTGTTCCACTGAACTTACCAGAA
Source organism: Protopterus annectens (assembly GCF_019279795.1). Classification (NCBI taxonomy): domain Eukaryota; kingdom Metazoa; phylum Chordata; order Ceratodontiformes; family Protopteridae; genus Protopterus; species Protopterus annectens. The sequence continues at coordinate 755,384,894 of NC_056737.1, read as the reverse complement.
CACATTTTCTGAGTCTGAGAATGGTACGTGCAGCAGTCAGGGGAAGGAGAGGGATGAGGATTTTAGAGTTAGGAGTTGGAAGGGGATTTTTGGGTTAGGGAGCAAGAAAGGAGTATTTAGGTTAGGGAATGAGAACGGAGTTTTGGAGTTAGGAAGTAGAGAAGGAGTTTTAAGGTTAGGGAGTGCTTGGGAACTTAGGTTTAGGGATGGAAGTTGGAGTTTTAGATTTAGGCAGTGACTGGAGATTTTACATTTAGGAAGGGGGGTGTAGTGATTTAGGGTTAAGGAATGAGGATCTGGGTTAGGGACAGGGTGGGAGTTTTAGTGTTAAAATTAGGGCTGTAAGCACTTGCCTTTTTGACAAAGTGGCAGCAAACAAGTGTGTTGTGATCACATGAGGACATGAGGACATGTAGTAGACTCTTTAGCTTATACAATATTTTATGAAGAAATAGCTTTTGTGTTTTGATATCACCTTTATTATGAATCTTTGACGTATTTTGTTTCTAGTGATAATGGTACAGCAAAACGTATAGGCCAGTTGCTAAATATGAATTAAGAAGCTGAAGCTCAAGTTAGGCTACATATGGGCAGTCTGAAAATTATATTGAAAATTATACTATCAATTGTAATGTTTGCAGCAAATAACTGAGTCATTTACAAAGCATATTGGAATGATTAGTTTGTGATAGAAAATGGAATTCATAGAATTTTAATTTTAAAATATACTTGTGCAACTGGGCACTATATGAATGGTAATAATATGCACTTACATATATATTAAATCAGATTCCTTGACAAGACACTGACTCATTTGTGTTTGCTCTAACACATGTACAATCTCAGATGAGTAAAACATTGGGAATGAACAGCATGTTGAAACAGTAACAGCCTCCAAACAGAGTTCTTACAGGGGACAAGCCCACCCCTGCCACAAGGGGGGAGCTGTACATTTGCTACCTATATATACCAACTCCAAGTTGGTACCCAATATAGGGTAAGGGAAAATCGCTGGTACACTGGGAAGTCAACCTTCTTGTGAAAATCTGGGCAGTTACATACTAGTGATTGCACAGATGAATGTCAATCACTAGAGTTTCATGGACATGCTGGCCCCCATTAAATTACTCACAAACCACTCTGTTTTAAGGTACATTGGATATACATTGTTTTAACAAGTTCTTAGCTGCCTAAAAGGGAGTCATCATCTGGACCAGGAGATGCTGGCAGTATGAAGCAGCTGTGTCACAGTGTGAAATAATTATATAAAATATAATAAACAAACAGCCCGTCAGATTTATATATCTCTGTGTGTCTAGTCATGGTGACACCTTTGTCATAACAGTGGTGCAATGTACAGCACCTGAGACCTCAGGGAAGAATGCAGTCTCACAGAATGCATGCATGGTATTGAGTTTCTCCTCTGCTGTACTTGAAAACCAGATTTGATTATCCATGTGCTGAATCATTATACTGAGGAAGTGATTAAGTACAGATGAGGAGGAGGCCTGTAATATACCTCATGTGTCCCCTGTAACCTGCCAAAATGTCCTTGTAGTTGAAATGGCAAGAGCCACACATATCTTGGTGTTCAAAGAAATTGACATGCCATGCATATGCCGTGATCTTGCATGTAGGTGACTCTGGTCAACCTTATTAATATCCATATCCATTCAAAGGCAAGCTACAGTTAGGGTTAGTGAGGTGATAATGCAAGGAGCTGCCTGTATCTTTAACACTAGCATGGGTAGTCATAGTATATAGCACTGCCAGCACTGATGCCAACAGTAGATACGTCAATCGTTTGATGGCACTCTGAGTGCTGTACGATTGATGGAAAAGAAGCAAAACGGGTTTTGCTGAACCTTGGAGCTAATTCTTTTTTTGCAGGGGGCAAGCACCTTCATACCCCCCCCCCACCCACTCAATTTAAATATACCTATTCTGAGGTCACACAACAGTGGAGAAACAGAAAACTCCACTGTAGGTGAAACATGTTTAGCTTTTTTCCGTCGATCATACAGCACTTGAGGAAATTGCCAGCAGCACCTACTAAGACACATGTTGTTCTATAGCTGCTGCAACTCTTTATCATTACTCCTGCATAAGCTCCAATAATATCAGCGTGTAATATGAAAGTTCATACTCCTGTAGTGACGTCATTATGTAGCTCTCTGAACTGCACCATCTTGGCTGCATACATTTCTGTAGTGTGATTCCCTTGTTTGAATGTAATACTACATTTGTATCTACTTATGTGTTCATTTGCATATGCTGCATATGACACAGTTCTGAGCCTTAAGTTGCCATCCTATGTGAATCTCTGAATCGCCTACAGTTGTGCATGATTTCCACAAAGCCTTGCACAGCATACCCAGTTCACAGCCAGAATCCATTTTGTCATAAAACTGGTCATTTTCAATATGTGGACTGTGCAGCTGGTCTGTATGTTAACAGGACTTGTGTTTTTACAGACCCAGTTTTTAATAAAGGAATGAGTTCAAGTTTTATGCTGATTGTGTGTGTAGCTGTGTGCTCTAAAAGAACTGTATTCTTAATACAGAGAGCAAACAGGCATTCTGAAGACTGAATTCTTGAACAGTTATCTAAAATTACAAGGAGTGCACTTATTAATCACAACCATGTTTTGTTGTTGACCATCATTTTAAATTTCAGGTGTTGCATAAAGTTATCTATTATATGTGTGAGGATCAATAATTAAGTTTATGTTATGGAATATGAATCAATTGCACTTTGTCTTGCATGAGACTATATCACTTAAGTCTGTTCACAGAAGAAGGGGAGTAGATTATTAATGTGCAACCAGGTCATGTGCTTCGAGGTTAGGTTTTTGTTCTGTTATGTGATTCATGTTTCTACAACTTGGAAAGAGCCTTGCATAAAAGCTTCTTGGTCCTACTTCTACTTGATTGTTGCTGCTATTTATTTATATAATAAATGGGTCTGAACTGTTTTTGCTTTATGTTTAATGTGTTGCCAACAGCAAAATTACTAGAGAAAATTATAATATAGTAAATTAAAAATTACTCACAGAAAATACTAGAATCAATTAAATTTAATTTTATATTTTATTCATAAGTAAGTTTGCCCAAGTGTCACCTTCATGAATATTATGTTGAAGTTATAGTTCTCTGAAAGCATAGAATTTCAGATAATAATTATTTTTTGTTGGAGAATCAACCATATATGTGGTGGTGCTGCGGTAGTGTTGTCGCCTCACGTTGTCCTGTTCAATTCTAAGCTACAGCATCTTCTGTGTGGAGACATGCGTGAATGGGCGTACCTTCATTGAAGGTTGTGCTTCAGGGCCGGCAACTTGGCACGTAAAAATCTATTGCCAATCATTAGCGGACCGGAGTTGCGATGTGGCAACCCCTAACCGGGAAAAGCCAAAAGACACAACAAAGCTTAATTTCTCATGCAGAACTCGTTAGTTTTTTATATTCTTGGAATAACTACATACACCTAATTATCTTCAGTTTTAAGTTTATTTTGTTTTTACTTGGACATATTTCAGTTTAATGTTATTGCTCATGGATGTTTTAGGAACAACTCAAGAAAACATGTTTGCTTAAGAATAAGGAAGGAAGTTTTGGGTTTTTTTATCCAAAGAACCACTGAGGGTTTTACTGTGTCTGTAATCTATTGCAGTACTATGAATGTGTGTATGATTCTTATTTGACTTTGGTAGAAAAGTCTGAATGCAATGCAATTACTATTTGTGAAAAAAAAGCACAAGGGGCATCCAGCTGCTATATTCTATGTATATGATTATATTCCAAATGCTGTAAATCCTCTGTTATACCTAGGCTTAGCTCATGTGTTCCCTGCAGGGTGGTAAGCCCCCCTGTACCCCCATACCCCCTGCTAGTTATCAATACCAGCTTTGGGAATACACTACAATGTGCAAAAGGGAAAATGCCAGAGCCTGCTGTACCTCAATTTCACCGAATTACTGATTTCAACCTTTAACGGTCAATGCTATGCCATTCTGCATTTTGACCAGCCAACATTTTCAGTGTATCTCATCTCCAGATAGCTGAGGTGTGCTATGTGGGTTCCTGGGAAGCTTAGTGAAGGATTTCTCTGCTACGACAACAGAGGTAGGTGTAGTGGTATCAGACTACTAATAGCAGTGCTGGTATGAAAGACATGAGCTTACATAACAAGCAAGTAGACAGATCTCTCACAGGTAGAGTTGGAACAATCCGGAATAAATATGAGACAGTTCCTACACTACCCGAGAATGGTTAGTGTCAATAATCTGGTCAGGTAAGATGAACTTGTAGTTTTGTCATGACTGTTGTTTGGTAGATTTGGTTAAATTAGGGGTCCTGAAAAGTTTAAGGGTTTTTGCAAGATGTTTATATGGTTACCAGTTATACAAATTGCGTGGATTATTGAGTTCATATCAACATAACCCAGCCACTGGGGATGCACAAGCCAGTGCATTTCTTTGTGCCAGTCCCAAGCCCAGATAAATGGGGAGGGTTGCGTCAGGAAGGGCATCCGGTGTAAAACTTCGCCAAATCATTTCATGCAGTCACCAGTAAATATTTCCATACCGGATTGGTCAAGTCCGGGTTAACAACGACCGCCACCAGTACTGTTAGCCAGCAGTGTGCTGGCGGAAATTGAGCTACTGTTGGCCGAAGGAGGAGAAGAGGTGAAAGGCATGGCCAAAGGCAGGAAGAGAGGAGAAAGGCTAGGACTGTGGTAATGAGGGTCAGAACATTGAATGTTGGCAGTATGACTGGTATAGGGAGAGAGCTAGCTGATATGATAGACAGAAGGAAGGTTGGTATATTGTGTGTGCAAGAGACCAGATGGAAGGGGAATAAGGCTAGATGTATGGGAGGTGGGTTCAAATTGTTTTATCATGGTGTGGATGGGAGGAGAAATGGTGTAGGAGTTATTCTGAAGGAACAGTATGCTAAGAGTGTTTTGGAGGTGAAAAGAGTGTCAGATAGAGTGATGTTTATGAAGTTAGAAATTGATGGTGTGATGATGAATGTTTTTAGTGCATATCCTCCACAAGTTGTGTGTGCAATGGATGAGAAAGAAAAATTTTGGAGTGAATTGGATGAATTGGTGATGACTGTACCCAAGGGTGATAGAGAGTGGTGATTGGAGCAGATTTCAATGGGCATGTTGGTGAAGGGAACAGAGGGGATGAGGAAGTGATGGGTAGGTATGGTGTTAAAGGAATGCAGAAGGTCAGATGGTAGTGGATTTTGTGAAAAGGATGGACATGGCTGTGGTGAATACGTATTTTAACAAGAGGGAGAAGCATAGAGTGACATACAAGAGTGGAGGAAGATGCACACAGGTGGATTATATCTTATGTAGGAGGGCCAGTCTGAAGGAGATTGGAGACTGTAAAGTGGTGACTGCAGAAAGTGTAGTTAGGCAGCATTGATTGGTGGTTTGTAGGATGACACTGGTGATCAAGAAGAGAAGGGGCAGTGTGAGGGCAGCACCAAGGATCAAATGGTGGAAATTGAAAAAGGGTAATTGTGAGGTGGAGCTCAGGGATGAGTTAAGACAGGCACTGGGTGGCAGTGAAGAGTTACCAAGTAGCTGGGTAACTACAGCAGAGCTAGTAAGGGAGACGGCTAGAAAGGTGCTTGGTATCACATCGGGATAGAGGAAGGACGACAAGGAGACATGGTGGTGGAATGAGGAAGTACAAGAGAGTATACAGGCAAAGAGGTTGGCAAAGAAGAAGTGGGATTGTCAGAGAGATGAAGAAAGTAGACAGGAGTATAAGGAGATGAGGTGCATGGCAAAGAGAGAGGTGGTGAAGACTAAGGATAAGGCATATGAAGAATTGTATGAAAGGTTGGACACTTAGGAGGGAGAAAAGGACCTGTACCGATTGGCTAGACAGAGAGACTGAGCTAGGAAAGATGTGCAGCAGGTAAAGGTGATAAAGGATAATGAGGGAAACATACTCACAAGCGAGGAGAGTGTGTTGAGGAGATGGAAAGAGTACTTTGAGGGGTTGATGAATGAAGAGAATGAGAGGGAGAGAAGGTTGGATGATGTAGGGATAGTGAATCATGAAGTACAATGGATTAGCAAGGAGGAAGTAAGGATAGGTATGAAGAGAACGAAGAATGGAAAGGCTGTTGGCCCAGATGACATACCTGTGGAAGCATGGAGGTGTTTAGGTGAAATGGCAGTGGAGTTTTAACCAGATTGTTTAATGAAATCTTAGAAAGTGAGAGGATGCCTGAGGAATGGAGAAAAAGTGTTTTGGTACCGATTTTTAAGAATAAGGGTGATGTGCAGAGCTGTAGTAACTACAGAGGGATTAAATTGATCAGTCACAGCATGAAGTTATGGGAAAGAGTAGTGGAAGCTAGGTTAAGAAGGGACGTGATGATTAGTGAACAGCAGTATGGTTTCATGCCGGGAAAGAGCACTACAGATGCGATGTTTGCTCTGAGAGTGTTGATGGAGAAGTACAGAGAATATCAGAAGGAGTTGCATTGTGTTTTTGTAGACTTAGAGAAAGCATATGACAGGGTGCCTAGAGAGGAGTTGTGGTATTGTATGAGGAAGTCAGGAGTGTCAGAGAAGTATGCAAGAGTGGTACAGGATATGTACGAGGGTAGTGTGACAGTGGTGAGGTCTGCGGTGGGAGTGACAGATGCGTTTAAGGTGGAGGTGGGGTTACATCAAGGATCAGCTCTGAGCCCTTTCTTATTTGCAGTGGTGATGGACACATAGCCGGCCTTAGGCATAGGCCAACTAGGCAGCCGCCTAGGGCACCACTATAGCAGGGGCATTTTTCCAGTGTTTATTTGGTGTAGGTAGACCCAGGATGGGGGCATCAGGTGGTGTGGTAGGAGGCGCCGTGAAGCCCTTTTGCCTAGGGCACCAGTTGACCTAAGGCCGCACCTGGATGGACAGGTTGACAGACGAGATCAGACAGGAGTCCCCGTGGACTATGATGTTTGCAGATGACATTGTGATCTGTAGTGAGAGTAAGGAACAGGTGGAGGAGACCCTGGAGAGATGGAGATATGCTCTAGAGAGAAGAGGAGTGAAGGTCAGCAGGACTAAGACAGAATATATGTGTGTGAATGAGAGGGAGGATAGAGGAATGGTGAGGATGCAAGGAGTAGAGGTGGCGAAGGTGAATGAGTTTAAGTACTTGGGATCAACAGTTCAGAGTAACAGTGAGTGTGGAAGAGAGGTGAAGAAGAGAGCACAGGCAGGATGGAGTGGGTGGAGAAGAGTGTCAGGAGTGATTTGTGACAGATGAGTACCTGTAAGAGTGAAAGGGAAGGTCTACAAGAGGGTAGTGAGACCAGCTATGTTATATGGGTTGGAGACAGTGGCATTGACAAAAAGGCAGGAGTTTGAGCTGGATGTGGCAGAGTTAAAGATGTTAAGATTTGCACTGGGTGTGACGAGGTTGGACAGGATTAGGAATAAGTATATTAGAGGGTCAGCCCAGGTTGGAAGGTTTGGAGACAAAGCCAGAGAGGCAAGATTACATTGGTTTGGACGTGCTGAGGAGGGATGCTGAGTATATTGGGAAAAAGATGCTAAGGATGAAGCTACCAGGTAACAGGAAAAGAGGAAGGCCTAAGATAAGGTTTATGGATGTGGTAAGAGAGGACATGCAGGTGATTGGTGTGACAGAGCAAGATGCAGAGGACAGGAAGAAATGGAAACAGGTGATCCGCTGTGGCGACCCCTAATGGGAACAGCTGAAAGAAGATGATGATTGAGTTCATATCAACATACTGAAAAGCAATATACTGAATGTCATAACACTGAATATACAATGTTGAAATGTAAAAATGGTGAAGTATTAAAATGTTGAAATCAAAATACTCCTTTAAATAGGTAGAGAGCTGGACTAGCCAGCCCTCTCCCCCAGCAGGACCTATATCAGCGTTTGTTTCTGAGTTTTACTAACAAGGGAATGATACTGCTTGTTGACTGACGATGTACTGGTGCAGTGCATGTATATACTGCATGCATGCTTTTAGTGGGCATTTTGAATTCACCATTGTAAGGTTTCAACATTTTGCATATCAGGTTTTTGCATTCAGTAGTTTGACTTTCAGTATACCACTATTAAGTAAATTGTTAAGTACCTGGAATTATTATTGGTAGGGATTAATTAGGAAGAAATATGGGATTTGAAAGTAAATGCATAAAGTGGCAGTGGTTGGTTTACTTAGGTACTGGAGGTAAAAATTAAGGTTGGTGTGGTAATTATTAATTTGGTAATAGAGTGGACTAAGTTAGAATAAGTGCCTGAAGTGGGCTTTTGATGATGGTGGGGCTTGGTTTAGTTTGGTTTATAAGATGAGAAATAATAACAAAATGGGTATGACAAAGTAGTCAATGCTAAATCTAAGCAATCTAGCAAAAAATGTTGTATACCCAGCATAAATAGCCTGAGAAAGAATTAACCACTAAATAAATGAATGAATGAATCAAACAATAAAATATCACACAGATTTTTCTTCTTTTTATATAAGTTTTATTTACCTGATAAGTAGACTGGTCAAATTATCCTTTTCAGCCATGACTTAAGGGCTTGTACAAGATCTGTCTGGTGATTTTCAAATAATAAACATTTATGCATAGGAAGAATTTATATAGAGACAAAGAACATGTTAAAATAATGATTTCCACATATAGAAATATGTAAAAATAGTATTCAGCTGTATACAGTTGTTAAAAAAGAAGCATCTTACCTGACAACAAAAAAAAAAGACAATAGAAAAAGAAATGAGCAATTTATACAAATTTACATAATGAAAGAAGCAAGGTCAAGTAAACAATTACTCCTTGATTTGCATTAGAAAAATGTTTTTAAATTGGTTTTGAATTTTTCCAGAGTATTTTGTTTTGCCTGATTTCAGTTGGTAAGTCATTCCTGGTTGCTGGTGCGAGTTTACTAATTGTTCTTTCTCTTCCAAAGATGTCGGGAGGCATACTCACTATGCAAATTTCAGCACAGTTTATCTAGTGTGGGGGGATAGAATCTGGCAGGCAAATAAAAATAAAATAGCCAGTGGCAGTATGTGGTATTGGATCGCTTAGCTGCAGCCCCCCCACAACTTTCTCCAAAAAAAAAAGAAAGTTTAATTATTAAACTTTACGCACTAATAACTGTTTGAACTGCAAGCTAGTATTTAAAGTTGAATGCTATTCTATACAGAACTTGGAGCAGAGTGCATGCATGCTTGAGTTCCCCTTTAAAAAAAAGAAAAAAAAAATTTTTTTTTGTCTCCGGACTGTTTTAAAAACAGTCCAGATTGGAAAGACCACAGGCATCAATGAAGATGCCCAGAAGTCATTGTGGTTTTAACCACAGGTAATAGGAAGCTGACTGATGGGACTGTGAAGTCAGCAGCCTGTCACATATATGATGCAGCTGCTGATTAGTCCTGTTACTCTCGCATTCTCTTACCATGCTTTAGTTGCGAGTGACAAAGTGAAAGAGTGGAGAGACTGAGATCGGGTTAGTGTATAAGGTAAGTTCTCATTATATTTTCCTGGCAAGGCCAACTAGATACTTTCTGCATTTTTTTTCCTGGCTAGGTCAGCCAGATACTAGTGCACTGTGTGTTTTAGGGACTGTTGATGACTTTCTTTTTTTTAAATATAATATCCTGGCAGGGTTAACCAGATATAGGGAGGCAATGTGTTTTGGGGACTATTGATGATTTTCTTTTTTCAACATAATACACTGACAGGGTCAACCAGATGCTAGTGGTCTGTGGATTTTGGGGTTTTCAACTGTCATTTTGCAGGTTTAGTCAAGATTTATTAGAATGGTTTGTCAATGTTTTGTTGTTGAAACAAACTCTTCTCTTGCATGCGTAAAGTATGTATGGGTGAACTGAACTAAGATCACAAGCAAGATCCTGGCTTTGTGATGTAAACGAAATACAGTAATGTAACCGTGGTCTTTGGTTTTCATTATTTTCAACCTTGAAGGCTCAAAGCAGATTCTCTGGGTAGGCAGTTGAGATGGGGGCAATGCCTACATGCAAATGTAATGACTGCACTTCTGACTTGCTTTGCAAGAATAATGTGCATTTAAGTGAAGTAAGATCTACCAGAAGCAATAAACTCTGAGTATTATTTATATGAAAAAAAGGAATACTCGCCTTAATGACAGTGTTTTTGTTGTTGTTTTTGTTTTTAACCTTGCAAAATCAAATCAGATACTGTGGGTCTGGTAGGCAGTGGAAATTGGGGCTATGTGTGAAAGAAACAATTGGCCCTGATATTTACTGTTGTAATTCCAGTTTTGAAAATTTTTAATACTTTTGTTTGTGTACTTTAAGATGAATATAAAATAATTAGCAAGCTTATGAGTAATTCTTAATGTATGTTATTTCATATTTGTTCATGTATATACTGAATGTTTATTTAAAAATGTTTCTAATATGTCAGAGCTTTTTTCCCTGGACATATGCTGAAAAGGTTTTTGTTTGACTAAAGCTGGTTGCAGAAACCTGGGTAAACAATGAAAAATAAATAAAATGAAATGTGTATTTGGCTGGCACATGCGAGCTGTAACTAATGTTTCTGTCAACAAAATGAAAGTAATGCAAGTATGCAACCCAGCTGTTACTATTATTTCTAGTTCAATCCTGACAGGGTAAAAAGCAACTACTTTAGTTAGGTAATGGGGTGTTTGTGAATGAAATGACTTGACTGGCCTTGCTGTTTACTGTTGTAGTTGTGGCTTTGCAAGATTAATATGTATTTGGGTAAAGTCTGCTGTCATTCAAGCCTTTAACTACTGTTTCTGTGCAACAGAGTAAATTAATGCAATCATTGATATTGTTGTTTTAATCCTGGCAGGGTCAAAGCAGATACTTTAGGTTGACAATTGATATGATGGCTGTTTGTGGATAAAATATTTGGCACTGTAGCTTTGGTGTAATAATTCTGGCTTTGCAGTACTAATCCATATTTATTTAGGTGAAACAAGATTGAATGCATGACTATTTGCATGCATCAATTCAGTACAGTAACAAAAACATTATTACTGATCCTGGCAAGGCCAATCCACCTACTTTAGGTAGGTTACGTGTATGGGGGGTTGTTTGTAATTGAAATGAGTGGTCCTACAATTTGTTGTTATAATTCTGTCTTTGCAAGACTGCTGTGCATTTGGGTACGCTTACTGGCACTTTGGACTATTTGATAATGTCTTGGTATTTCTATTTAACTGGTATACATGTGTGGTGTGGTGTTTTGCTTGTGTGTTTGTGTGTGTGTGTGTGTGTGTGTGTGTGTGTGTGTGTGTGTGTGTGTGTGATTGGGGTAAATGGGAAGGTATTTTGTTTTCTGACCCATGAAGATGCACTTTTGGAATGAAATGCTCACACTTCTTCATCATGCAAGTAATTACCATCCTGACATATGGTTGTCAATGATCCATTCAATGAGCAGCATTTTGAAAGGGGCATGGCTTGGCCAGCAGCTTAAGGAAGTGCACAATTAGCAATGTGTTGATGTGGGTGTGGCTTGTTGGGGGCAGCAGTCTGGGAACTGTGAGTACAAATGTGAAAATCCTGCCTACACCCCTGTTCTCTTCTGCTGTTTCTTTGTCTTGTAAATAATAACCCTTTCCTCCTGATTGTCCCTCAGTGTTTAACTGGTCTGTTTTATTTGTAGTGCTGCCCTTAGGGGGTGCCTATAGCCCATGTGGAGAAATTTGCACGTTTGAGAGGGAAGGAGGAAAGTTGCTCTTTCAGTGACTGGGAGCCAGTTGAGTTTTTCTAAAAGTTGGTAGTGGTGTGTCTGTGTATGGGCCAGTAAGGCAAAACAACTAAATAAATACCTATCATGGAATGTTTATCATTATTCTGTCACATCTAAAAGAAAACAAGCATATTTTTCATAATTTTAGACATTCCTTATAAGAGTGTGTTTTCATCCTTTCTGGTCTTTTTGTAAATAGTCACAAAATATTTTAAATTCTTATACAGACTTCACCTTGCATGATTTCTCAGTGCTATGGCAAGTTTCAATTAATCCCTGACCAAGGAGTTAAACACTGGAAGTAGAACTTAATGCACACAGCTGTAAAGGATTCTAATATACCACCAGGCAGTGTGGTTATGCTTTCCATCCTGGGTCAACATGTTGAGTGAGAGTTAAAGTGTTCATCTGGACGATAAAGGTTTCAGAATTATTACATTCTCTGAGATGCAGCTCCTTGATATTGGCATACTTTTTTTCTATTTTTCCAGTACTGTATCACATATTCCTTTTCCAGAGTTTGGTTCAGTTTTTCCCCAGGCATTGACTCTAACATATTTGGATGCTATGTTCATTGAACAAAGTTATTATCTATTACCTGCACTAGTTCTGTATAAGCTCTGTATATGACTAGAAAAAATCTTTTAGTAAGCTCAGTGTTACCTACGTATAATGCATATGGCCTGTGTACTGACCCCAGTGATATGTCAGAATTCATACTTTCATTGTTATCAGCCAGCTTAACCACCATAAATCTCAATTTTTATATACCTTAGCTATTTAGCTGGTCAGTTCAGCAAATGAATGGTTGCAGCTAGTTTAATTGTTTTTATAATAAGGATACTGTTATCTTCCAAATCATTACCTTTCAAAGGAACATATAGACAGCATTAATTCATAAACCATCTACAGATTCCAGAAAGGTTGTAGTGAAGAAATAGGAACTACATTATGTTTGATAAACAGATTGATAACTGTGACGATTACCTTTTCCTTCATTTTGTATCCATTGATATACAATACATTTCCATTGGTTTAAAAATACTGCTAAGGTTTACTGGTCTGCAATTCTTCTCATGAGTCTTTCCCCTTTTCTTTTGTTGGTAGACATTATCTGTGCTGTCTTTTAGTTTAACTGTTGATTTGATTTTGTTTCTGAGTCTATGCTGGTTACTTTATTATTGTTCCTCTCTCGGTCATGCTCATAACTGTGTCCAGATTTGATTTACTTTATATTAGTTGAAATGTATAGATGGTAGTCAATTATTCAAGTTTGTCCTAATTCTGACATACTCAGTTGTTACTCTGATTTTCCAAGAGGCTATGGTTTATTACTCTTATTTGTCTAAGCGCTTCATCAATTTATTGAAAATGTCAAAACTTTGTTTCCTCCATACTTCTGTCCAAAACACAGTGGTAGTAATAGTCTCTAGAGTTTTTAATTAATGTGAGACTGAGAAAAAAGTGCATTCATATGCCATTTTCTGTAGTGGTTTCATTTATTTGCAGAATTATTTTTATTATTATGAATATTATTATTATTATTATTATTATTATTTAATAAATGACAGTGAGACCCCCCCCTCCATAATGTTGCTCTTTTTTGTTTTTGGAATGTGAAAATTTTCTATAATTCCAATTATTAATAATGGATCTACGGCAGCAACACACTTGTAGAAAGAAAACAAATTATATTACAGTTGGCAGCACAGTGGTGCAGCGTTTAGCATTGTCGCCTCACAGCAGCAGGTGCTCTGGTTTGATTCTCGGCTGGGATGCCTTTTGTGTGGAGTCTGCATGTCCTCCTTGTGTTTGGATGGGTTTCCTCTGGGTGTTATGGTTTCCTCCCATATTCCAAAGACATGCATCTGGAGCATTTCTCCCTGGGCCTCTGCTGAAAATGGGCGCATTCCCAGTAAACACATGTTAAATAAATAAAATCTTTCAATTTATTTATTACTTTAGTAAGGCACTGTTAAAACTAAACTATCAGTTGTTTTGTTTCTTGTTCATTCTTTTCTCCCTTTGAGGCTTGAATACTGATTTTGCACAAAACTATGATGCTTCCTCAATATTTTTTCTTCCTTAAACAACAATATCTGTTATAACTATCAGCTTCCATTCTCAGTCTTTTTCTGTCTAGGTCTTATTAAATTTATCTCACCAGTGCTCAGCTTTTAGAAGGTAGACCAACAACCCCTGCCTTGTGTAGGTAGTCCTACCAGCAAAAAATACCCTTCTCATAAAACATGAACCAGTCAGCTACATAACTAATCCCATTAATAAGACATTTTCTTTGCAACTTAGAAATCACTTTCATAATGTGTAGATTTTACAAAGAGTTAGCCCATATTCCTGGCAAAATAGATGAAACTATGGGCTTCTTTCTATCATCTTATGGTTTAATTTCTCCAAATCTTTTTGTTTTCTAATATCATGATGGGAATAGACCTCTGTGATGTCCCTCCTCTGGGCCAGTAATCATGGAGTCTCTATCCTCACCACTGACACCAGTGGGGGACGTTCACTTAGAACAAAAATGGATGCACACAGTATTTTCAGACACAGGTCTCTGCACCCAGCACAATTTCCCTTAAGAACACACAGGGAGCACACTCATGCCCTGGGGCTGGGTTTTCCTCTTCAGACCCCAAATATAACTCCACCTTTCTCACTGTAGAAATCAGTGCTCTGTGTCCCTGTTCCAAGTAGCAGACACACAAACACTCTTGGAGATTTGATTTTCATACAAACACACCTAGGAAAGGCTGGTATAGATCTACTAGTTATGCCACCTCCACCCAGACTATAAGGTAGATTCACTGCCACCAGCCAGCTACTTTAAGGCTTTTACCATGGTACCCAATTACTCTTAGTAAAATTAAAACTGATACAAATGGCAATGTGACCATTTGGTAAGACATCCAGAAGCATGAAGACGCAGTGTCACCAAATAAATGCAATTACCTTCAAGGTTAAACAATTTTCTAAAATTCCAGCCACAGTGAAAGGTTTATATATATTTAATAATAAATAATAAAATAAAAACATGAAAATACTGAATATATATATTTACAATAAACACCAGAGTTTCAATTCACAGGAAATATAAAAAAATATCACAGATGGAAAGACTCAGACAGATACAGAAGAAAACAATAGTTTTAGCTAATCTCACTACTTTCCTAACTGAATGAAAATTACTGTTCCCTGGTTACTTACTAAGTACTGAGTATCACTATCACATCTCTCACTAATATTTAAATACAATTATAGTGCTGGCTGCAGAATGACATCACATCTGATCACCTGATTCTGTGGTTCCCACACTACCCCCCTCACTGGAAATTGAACCAGGATCTAGCACAGATGTGTCACAATACATACTCAGAGCCCTGTTAAGACTTATTCCATCATTTGGAGACTGTAAAACATTTCCAGCCCTTTCATCCTTCCTATAGAGACTAACCAGCCATTCTCTGGCAAACCAGTGTAGCAATTAGTTTGCTACTAAGGACAATAAGAGCAGGGTCCCAGTCCAGACATTGAGTCTCTGGCTGTATTCAGCCCTGTAGGATAAAATATTTATTGCCTGAACCAAGTCATTTAATTTCAGGCTGTTTTTCTTAATGTTAAGCTGGGCTGAGATTAACCCCTTCCCTTCCAGTATTCGCTGTTAAAATAGATACAGTTCCTCAGTTACAGCAGTACAGTCTGATATAAATGTATATTTCATTTCTGTCTAGCAGAACCCACTGTTGATAGAGTTTTAACACAAGCAACTTTACAAATACATTTTTAACACAAGCATCTGTACAAAATCAGTTTGATATACAAATGTCATAAAATTCTTTACAAAACTCCAGCCCACTATACTGGCATATGTTACACATACACTACCCTACTCTGGCATACCTGGCACTACCCCACATCATCACATCTCTCTCCTCTTTGAAGACTCAAGCTAGTTTCTCAAATGACCCTGGAGAAATGTTGTTTAAGAGAAATGAGCCTGTCTGGGAATACATTAACCCATACCCTGCCTTGACAGCCCATCTGCATTGTCATTGCTTACCCCACTATGGTGCTGCATTGTCATGTCATATGCCTGTAACCCTAGGCTCCACCTTAGCAACTTGGCATTTTGCTGTCTGGCTTGATATAGGTATGTTAAGGGATTGTAGTCTGTAACCATAGTGAATTTCCTTCCACACAAATAGGGCTGAAGTTTTTCCATTGGTCATACTATTGCTAGACATTCTTTTTTTACAGCTGTATAACATTCCTCCCTGTGTTGGAGTCTATGGCTGAGATATACAACAGGGTGCTCTTCACCCGCTGAGGAAACCTGGCTTAGTACAGCCCCCATCCCATGATTTGAAGCATCCACCTACACAACAAATGCTTTGCTGTAATCTGGCTAATATATGGGGTCCTCCCAGCCCCTTTAAGGTTTTGGAATGCCTGCTCACAGGCCAGATAAGGTAGTGTGGATCCTAGCCTATCTACAAGAATGCCATCACCTGCTTTTTGGTAACATGGGCAGGCCTTTCCTGAATAGCTTCCACTTTGGTAGGTTCTGGCCTGATCTTACCATTCCTCACTCTATGTCCCAGGTAGGAGACCTCTGCCATACCGACCTGACACACCTGACACTTACTGGGCTTAATTGACAAGCCTGTCCTTTGCAGCCTAGCCAGGACCTCCCTGACATGCTGAAGGTGTGCTTGCCAGGAATGGCTGTAGATGGCAATATCATCCAGGTAAACAAGGGCATAATCTCCTGCTCCTGCTAGGAAATGATAGGGCATTTTTCATCATAAACTACATCTTTGTGAACTTGTATAATACAAAAGGAGTCACAAAAGCTGACCTCTCTCTAGCGGGAGTCACAAAAGCTGACCTCTCTCTAGCGGTGGGAGTCAAGACCACCTGCTAATAGCGCCTGGCCAGATCAATAGTGGTTAAATACATAGCCCCCACAGCTGCTCTAAGGCTTCATCTATCCTAGGCATGGGGTAAGCATCTGACACTGCATGACAGTTTAGTTTTCTGTACTCCACATAGAACCTGGTGCTACCATCCTTCTTTGGTATCAGCACCAGTGGGAAGGTCCGAGGACTGCTGGACTCTTAGATTACTCGCAGTTCGAACATTTCCTGTGTCACCTCCCTTAGAGTCTGTCTGACTCACTCAGCCACCCTGTAAGAGGCCTGCTTGATAGGTCTTTGGGGTCCTATATCCACAAGGTGCTGCATCTGATGGGTGCACCCAGACTTCCCAGTGAAGATGTCCTCAAATTCTACTTGGATTTCTTGAACCTGGGTAGGGAATAGCTGCTGGGACATTGCTACCCCTTCCGCCAAGGTGTCAATTTGAGCCTCACTGAGGAGATCAGTCACCAGATCCCCCTCAGACTCTTCTTGCCACCCACTGCAAATATTTAGCATGAATGCCTCCCTATCATGATAAGGCTTCATCATGTTAACATGGTGCAGTTTGTGCCTCTGCCTCTTGCCTAGCATTTCTACCATGTAGTTAACATCATTGTCCTTCCTTACCACTTTGAAGGGTCCTTCTGAAGCTGCCTGCAGCTTGACAAGAATGAGCACCATAACCTGCTGTCCCACAGTATACTCTGAGATTCGAGCATTCCAGTCATACTAGACCTTTTTCTGCTGTTGGGAAGCTGCCAAATTCTCCTGGGCCAAGCCTATGAGCTCCCATAGTCTTGTCCTGAGGTTTAGGACATATGCCTCAACAGACTCCTTGTGGGATCCACACTTACCCTTCCACTCATTATAAATCAAATCCAAGGGCTCCCTCACCCTATAAGTAACTCAAAGGGTGAAAAAACTGTGGATTTCGGGGGTACTTCTCTTTATGCAAACAGCAGATGGGGAAAATATTTGTCCCACTCATTCTGTTCAACTGGTCTGCAAATGTCCTTAGCATGGTTTTTAGTGTAGGGTTAAACCTCTCCACAAAACCATTAGTCTGGGGGTGGCCTTTAGGTGCTTCACCACACAGCATTCCCACAGATATGTCAGCAGGTCTGAAATGAAATTGGCACCACCGTCAGTTAGTATTTCTCTTTGGAAACCTATCCTGCTGAAAATCTCTAGCAAAGCATGTGCCACCTTTTCTGCCTCAATGGAGGACAGAGCCACTGCCTCAGAGTATCTAGTAGACTAATTTACTATAAATAGGATATATCTCTTCCCTGATGAAGTTGGGGTATTCAGAGGCCCCACAATATCCATAGCTACCCTCTATAATGGGTTGTCAATCACAGGTAAAGGCATCAAAGGAGCTTTGACTTTGTCTCCTACTTTGCCTAACTTTTGGCACTGCTCCAAGGTCCTGCAGTACTGTGTTACATCCCTTGCAATCCCAGGTCAATAAAAGTTCTTCATAATATGTCTGGTGGTATGCTTATGCCCATATGACCTGCAGAAGGAATATCATGGGCTATGGCTAGAAGTGCCAGATGGTAAGTTCTGGGCACTACCAACTACTGTATTACTGCACCCTCTAGCCCTCTTCAAGGGTCCACTCTCTATACAGTAACCCTTTGTTTCAGTATACAAACTCCCCTTTTCCTTGAGAATCAGGTGCCTTCTTAGCTACCTCCATCAAGCCTCATAATGTAGGGTCTGAGAGCTGAGCTTGTCTCAACTCTGCCTTTGTGACCCTTCCCACCTCCCCTTCCACAGGAAGTCTGGTATCTTCTGACAGCGGTGCCTCACTGTTAGCCTTAGTACTACAACTCACCTCTGCCCTTGCAGTCACCCTGTTTATGGGAACATCAGTACCTATTATCAGCTGTGGCTAACCTTTAGGATCACTGCTAAGGGGTAGCCCCCTCCCCCACCCCTGAAGCCAGGGCTGGTGAGGTTGCTATTTTTTGGGGGAGGCTACTCTGTACCTATCATCAGCTGTGGCTAACCTTTAGGATCACTGCTACAGGGTAGCCCCCCCCCCCCAAATAGCAACCTCACCAGCCCTGGTTTCAGGTGTGGGGTCTGTCTAGGTCTCCCCCAGGCTACCAGATAACATGCCTGTCTCCAAGCTTGACTGCATGTAACTGCATGCCCACATGGTGCTGCATTATCAAAATCCTTCTCTGTCATGATATCTGCAGGGTTATCCTCAAACGCACCTACTTACTTGCTTCCTTTTCCACCCTCCCAGTCAATGTGAACCCTGGCCAAAGGTATTTGAAATGGGGTCCTGCCTAAAGCTCTGACTGGAGTGGAATGCCCAAGCAAGTACAGCTCCCCTTTAACCACTGCAGGCTTCACAATGGTTATGTCATAGGATGTGTATGTCTTAGCAGTGACCTGTTTTCCATCCACTAAGATAACAGACAAACTCTGGTGATAGCTTGACACCCCTTTTGTCTCCAGACAATTTAACACTGGCATACTGTTATTCCCACTTGCTGGCTCCCTCACCCTTTATTCCCCATCTTTCTTCAGTGGACATTTGTATGCTATATGGTGCCTCTGGTTACATTTAAAACATCTAAACCTTAATCCTGGCTGTGTACCTGAACTAATGGCTTCCCCTGTTACTGGTGGACTCTGTTGGGGTGATTTAGGCTGGCCACCAAGGGTTCTCTTAAATCCATGTACAGCACTGGGTATCTCCTTCTTGTCCAGTGGTGCCCTGATTGCTAAGTAGAGATTCCCTTTTCTCCCCAGCTCATCTGCAGAGTTGCACTCCTGGTCTACCAACCAGATTCTCCTGTCTGCAGGCAAAGTGCTAAGGACTTGTTCTCTCACCAAAAGGTCTGCCAGCTGTTCAAAAGTTGTGACCCGACACCCACTCACCCACCTTTGAAAATAAGTATTTAGCTTAGCAATATAATCATGTACATGTTCATCTGCCTTGAACTGCAGTGGTGATGCTGCTGTAGCATTGTCGCCTCACAGTAAGACGTCCTGTTCGATTCTCAGCTAGAGCGTCTTCTGTGTGGAGACATGCGTGAGTGGACGTACCTTCACTGAAGGTTGTGCATCAGGGCTGGCAACTCGGCATGTAAAAATCTACTGCCAATCATTAGTGGACCGGAGTTCCGCTGTGGCGACCCCTAACTGGGAAAAGCTGAAAGCCACAACAACAACAACACTTTCATCTGCCTTACTTCAATGCTCACAAAACTTTTTTTCTGTATGCTTCAGGTGTTAACTTAAAACATGCCAATAAATATTGTTTAACCTTGTCATAATTTAAACAATCAGTATCAGACAATTTAGAAACAGCAGTTACAGCTTTAGCATGGAGTAAGGGGGTTAGGAACCGTACCCTGAACCCTTGGTCAACATTATACTGTTTACATATTCTTTCAAGTATATGAATAAAACTATCAAAATTATCATCTTCTTTATACTGTGGAAGAAATGTACTGACCTTTGTTGCTTCTGGGATTCTGTTATTCCCTTCCTCATTACCTCCATGTTCCTGTCAAAGAGTTAGCATGTCCCTCTCATGCTGACTATGCTTCTCATTTTCTTTGGCCTCCAAGCACTGCAGTCTCTCTGCTGATTATAATTCCATGTGTTTTGCTCCAATTCAAGTTTCTTTAATTCAAGACAGGTTTTTAAATCCTCTCAGGAAAAGGTGAACTGTCCTGTTTCTGTGGGCTGCACATCCCCATTGCCAGACTTGTTGTCCCCTGGTTGCTTGTGTGTGCTGCAGTTGCGACTAAGGCTGAAACCATTTCCTCTTTAGTCAGGTTGGCATGCAGCAGTCCTTTGGATTTTTGCACCCTAGCCAAATGGTTTACTATCAGCTTCCATAATCCTCTGCTGACATCTTTGCCTGCATTCCCTGACTAAACTAAACTATGAAAAATGAAACTCTGTATGTTTACCTTGTGGCTGCTGAGAGTACACACACCTTTAGTGACAACTGCTTATAGGATACAGAAATTCAATTACTATCCACACTACTGCACACCAATATGTGATGGCCCCCCTCTGAGCCAGAAATCAAGAAGCCTCAATCCTCACCACTGACACTGGTGGGGAACATTCACTTAAAACAAAAATGGATACACACAGTATATTCAGATAAAGATCTCCGCACCCAGCACAATTTCCCTTAAGAGCACACAGGAGCACTCTCCTGTCCTGGTGTTGGGCTTTCCTCTGCAGACCCCAATAAGACTCCACCTTTCTCACTGCAGAAATCAGTGCTGTGTGTCCTTGTTCCAAGTAGCTGACACACACACTGTTTGAGATTTGATTTTCACACACACACACACACACACACACACACACACACACACACACACACACACACACACACACACACACAGTTGGGAAAGGCTGGCACAGATTTACCTGCTATGCCACCTCCTCCCAGACCATAAGGTAGATTCACTGCCAACAGCCAGCTACTTTAAGGCTCTTAACATGGTACACAATTGCTCTTAGTAAAATTAATATTTGTACAAATGGTAATGTTTGACCAAGTAGCAAGACTTTTAGGAGCATGAAGCCACAGTGTCACCAAATAAATGCAATTACTCTCAAATTTTAAACTATTTTCTAAAAGACCAGCCACAGTGAAAGGTTTAGATATATTTAATAATACAAAATAAACTAGGAAACATGGAAATACTGAATATCTATTTACAATAAACACCAGAGTTTCAGTTCACAGGAAATATAAAAAATAACACAGATGGAAAGACTTAGATACAGCAAAACAATACTTTTAGCTAATCTCACTGTTTTCCTAACTGACTGAAGAATTATTGTTCCCTGGTTACTTACTAAAGCAAGGCAAGATGAAGTGGATGAGTGTCTTTGTTTTCAGGTCCAAGGCAGAGTGCTGAATGTCACTATCACATCTCTGACTAATATCTAAATACAATTTTAGTGCTGGCTACAGAATGACATCACATCTGATCACCAGATTTTGTGGTTTCCACACTACCCCCCCCCCCACTGGAAATTAAGCCAGAATCTAGCATAGATGTGTCACAATACACACCCAGAACCATGCTAAGACTTATTCTAGCATTTGGAGGCATTAAAACAATTCCATCCCTTTTGTCTTTCCTGTAGATAGTAACCAGCCATTCTTTGGTACCCCAGTGTAGCAATTAGTTTGATACTAAAGAGAATAAGAACAGGGTCCAAGCTCAGACATTGTGTCTCAGACTGCATTCAGGCCTGTGAGATGAAACCTTTATGACCTAAACCAAGTCATATAATTTCAGGCTATTTTTCTTAATGTTAAGCAGAGCTGAGCTTAACCCCTTCCCTTCTAGTATCCTCTGTTAAACTAGATATATTTCCTCAGTTACAACAGTACAGTTTGATATGAATATATAGTTCTTTTCTGTCCAACAGGATACACCGTTGATACATTTTTAACACAAGCATCTGTACAAATCAGTTTGATATACAAATGACATAAAATTCTTTACAAATCTCCTGCTAGCTATGCTGGCATATGTTACACATGCACTGCCCTGCTCTCTCTAGCATAGTTGCACTGCCTCACATCATCACAACCTCATTTCTAAGTCAAAGTATGATTAAAGTTTCTGAAGTTAGTACTGTTTCAATCTTTGATGTTATTCAGAAGTGCTCTTTGCAGCCCCCTCAATGTGTCGAGAATTGACTCCTTCTGCAATTCATATGGATTTACGTGTATGTGTAGCATATATAAATATGACTATAAATTCTTTTTTATGAGACCCATTGCTCCTACTACTATTGGAACTATCTGGGTATGCTTCTTCCACATTGCCCTCGTTTCTGCCTGCAAATCCTGGTATTTTATGACTTCACATCTCTCTGCACATAAAACACTATAATCATTAGGTGTAACAATTTCAATGATCAAGGATACTTTTGCCTTCATTTCGTGGACCACTATATCTGGTTTTCTCGCATCTGTATTTTGAACTGTTGGTATTGGGTACTGTCATGTGATATGAACTTCATCATTCTGAATAATGATTTGTGGTTCATGTTTCCAATGCTTCTCAGCTACTTCAGTGTTGTTCATAGGTTCATAGGTTGGTGCTAGGCTATTGGCCCTAGGGCCTATACAAGCTTAGCCATAACAATTCCCTGGCTATTTCTTCCCACAGTATTTACATCCCCGGACCCCTGTCTAGCAGGGCTACTGACGTGATCCCCGGGGTGAATTTCCTATCTCCCATCCAATCATCAAGATTCCTTTTGAAGAGGGCCAAAAAGGCACTCTGCTTGACATGTATGGGCAGTCTATTCCACAGTCTAGGCAGTCTCTGGGTCAGGAACCTATCCCTCCAGCATGTTTTGTTCATTGAGATGACAAGGTTTAGATCCCTGCAGTGTGTGTCTCTGAGGGATTGAGATTTCTTTAAGTGTAGCATGTCCAACAGCTCTGGGATTGACATGGCCTTGTATGTTAAGCAGAGATCACCTCTGAGTAGATGATATGCAACAGAGTATAGGTGGATTTTTTTTGTAACGTCTGCACAATCCCTAGTACAACAGTCTTGCCACATTATTATGCCTTTCAGTGTGCAAGCCCTCTGCCATTAGTGTATCACACCCAGCAACAAGATGTGTGACTGTTTCCAGTTCTGTTTTACAGAACCTGCATTTATCTGTTTTTCCCACATGTTTAATGGACTTTTTAAACCAATGTGTATGTAGTCCACTATTCTGGGCTGCTAATATTAACCTTTCATCTTTTGGTTTAAATTCATCTGTCCTTAACAGATCCTGATTGACATGAGGTTGTTTGAAGAATTTTCTGTACTTGCAAGTCTATTTATGCCTTTTCCACATTTCTTGTTTTTTTTTTTTTTCGTATTCATTTACTGCTTGATTTTTGCCTACTTCTGGTTTGGTTTCCATTCCCACTTAACACTAGTATGCTTCTGCTAAACTAAGCAAAGAGGTACTTTTAGACTTGATCTCTTCATGTTTCAAAACTTTCACTATGCTTGGATCTGATAAGGTCAGCAGATATGTATGCAGTCCTATGACTGCAGATCTATACATGTAATCAATTCTAAGGAGGCCCGTACCCCTTTCAGAATGAGGAATATATAATCTTGGTATACGCTTATTTATATATAATATTTGATAAGCATGAAGCATTTGTTATTGTTTCTTTCCTATCCAACTGATTGAATACCTTTTGTGATTAGTCAGTCATCCCAAAACTGTAATTTAGAAAAGGTAAAGCAAATTGGTTTAACACCTGGAGTTTGTTCCTAGATGTCAGGGCTGTTTTCAGTATTAATTTTAGACTTTTAAAGTATTCATTACCTCAGTAAGTTCACATTTGTTCATGTTTTACTGTAAATCTTTCATCAGTTTCCAAATATTTGTAAACTCACTCCTGATTAAGTTCCCTTATATCACGTTCCTGTCTCCAACTGACATTTTATTGATGCTGCAGCTTTTCTGCTTTAAATGTTGCTTTTGCACATTTATCAAGACCAAATGACATTCTTGCATTATCTGAGAAAGTTTTGACCACTTCCAGTTGTGCTTTCGTCTCATCATCTGATGAACTAAACAGTTTTAAATCATCCACAAAAAGGAGTCGATAAGTCTTTATACTTTGTTGTTGTCTGGCAGCCAAATTGTAAACATGGCCTAATCTGTTAGACAGCTTAATGGGTTTAGAGCAAGGTAAAAGAGCAGTGGTGACAAAGTGTCACCCTGGAATATCCGTCTTTGAATTTTTATCACTGGGATAATAATTTGTCTTTTATCATGGCTTAGCTGCAAAGTGGTTTGCCACTGTTTCATGGTCACTGTAATGTAATTGATCAATGTAGGGTGTATCTTATACATCTGTAAATACACTTTTGTCCATGAATGTGGGATGCTGTCAAAGGCTTTTTTGTAATCTACTTGTATTATATTATCTATATTATACCAGATTATTTCATCTCTGAGTTTTCCAGTGTGTGTCATACATGAACTGACATTTCTCAAAATTGCCTAGTGTGTGTGTGTGTGTGTGTGTGTGTGTGTGTATACATGTGTATGTTTCATTTCTTCAGTGTCTTTTCTCCATTTTTTTTGTTTTCTTATTTACAGCCCAGTGTCTGTTGTCAGCTTTTTGAGTCCATTTCCACACATTTATCCCCTTTCTTTTTATATTTACCTCTTTGTGGATTATACAGGATTTCTAGAGGGGAATGAAACGGAGAGGCAGCAGGAAACTGCTAGTCACATAAGTTGAGCACAGAAGATAAACAAGCTGTCCCTAAATTAGCCATGAAGCATTCTGAATGGGTATTTAAATTACTTGTCGCAGCCAACTATCACGGTCACGTAACCTTTTCCAGTTACAATATAGATGATCTGTTGATGACTATACTGTTTTCAAACATGCCAAAGAAACCATAACAAAAGGTTTAAGACATCTTGCCAAAAATCATATGTCTGAATATCATTTTAAATTAAATGAACTGTATGAGATAAAAAAAGGAAAGTACTAATAACTCTATCTTTATGCAGGCAAAGATTTCCATACCCCCATGGAGATGGTTTTGCCTCCTGCACTATCCCCCATTTAATATACTCAGGTACTAGAGGAAATACCTTGAAGAAAATGGTACTTTACAGCACAGTTATCTCTGCTGATCAAATGGAGTTTTAACCACAAAACCTAGCCACTTCCATAAGAAACAGCATTTCTGATGCTTTCTGTAGTTTGCAGGGACTGATCGTGTTTCAGGCATAGAATTGCTAGGCTAATGATAATCTTATACTTAGAGCAGCATGTGAATATTTGCTACCAAATATCTGGGTATTTAACTTCTAGTTGATCTATTTTTATTATTTACCTTACTTGTTGTTTATATTTCCCTACCATTTCAATGGCAACAAATTTTTTAATTAAAATTTCATAGAAAAACAAATGATTCAATTTCCAGTTGATCACAAGGCAAGTTTTTTTCTATGGAAGCAAATTTTCTACACTGTCCATACAGGATACCACATTTATCCTACATTCATCACATTTATCTGCAGTGTCACTGGGAAGTGGAGATTAAGAGAAATATTTTCACACTGACCCACTTTGATGAATGCAGTGCTTCACCAACTGGATGAAAAATGAAATCACAAAATTAGATTTCAACCAGTTAACCTACTGATGTTATTAATTTTCCAATAGTAACCCAGTAAGATCTACACAAGTACGTTTAGTGTAGAAGAAAGCTTAATGAATAAAGCAGATAGCTTAAAAATCAAATTTTCCTGATGGTAAAGCAGATTCCTTTTTTTATTTTTTTTTACTTGATTTTACAATTCAATAACCATTTAACAATTTATAAACATAGCTATATACAAACTATATATGAAGTCCATAACAAGATATGTCTAAACATATAATCAACATTTTTCTATTAAATTATACAATTTCTGCCAAGCAATTAGCTGATGTGTTGAATTTCTAGTTCTCATTTTTAGTAGAGATTTCATTATTACAAACCACTTTTGCTAGATTAATAAAATCATTGTTGAATGTGATAGTAGTCTTGCATTTCCAGTTTATTGTAATGACTTTCCTTGTAAGAGTTAAAAATAGACCCTAGAAGAGGTATTTGAGACCTTGGTATTACCTCTGGGATTGGGGCGTTAAATAATATAAGGGAATATGTAATAGTGCAATTATCTGACCACAATGCCTTACAAAAGTTCCTAAAATCAGTCCAAAATGATGTTACTATTTTTCATTCAGTTGTCATGTGAAGCCAGTCAGTATCTTGTACCATATCACATCTCCAACAAAGTATATTTTCTGTTTTATAAATAATGGGGAGTTAGAAATGTGCATAATATAGAGAAGAAGTAGACTTGCTTACTGATTTCAGAGAAAGTTTTTTGTTAGTTTCTGTGAACTCTATTTATTTTTGTTGAAAAATTCCAAAAGGAATCATTTTTGATGATTTTATATATGATTGATAAGTATGTGGTACCTATATCTGAGTTAAAGTTAATGTTAGCGAAGATGTCTTGGATTTTGTGGGTAGTTTTACTGGGTGTGTCTAACACTGATTTGATTTTATCCTGAATGAATACTTTACATGATTATATGTCAAGCCAAATATTATTTTGCAAGTTGTATCTAGCTA
Source organism: Protopterus annectens (assembly GCF_019279795.1). Taxonomy (NCBI): domain Eukaryota; kingdom Metazoa; phylum Chordata; order Ceratodontiformes; family Protopteridae; genus Protopterus; species Protopterus annectens. The sequence goes on along the minus strand of NC_056737.1, from coordinate 755,357,998 downwards.
TCAGTCTGCTGAATTAAATTTGCTTCCATTCAGACATTGATGCCAGTAGATCAGCTTACTATCCTTTAGATCTTGCATTTTTCTTATGTTAAAAGATATTATACATTAACAGGTAAAAGCTATCAGGAATAGTGTTATTAACAAATCTTTAGTTAAATAATTCAAGTACATAAATATTTTGAATAATAATAAAATGTTATTATGAAGGGAAGAAAGTAAACCTATGTTTATCATCTAAAGTATACTTTTTAGGGCCCATATGAAGACATTCCTTTTAATATTTAAAAAAAGGTTCAATTATTACTTCATTATTATTTATTGTCATGTTTTCATGAATTGCTTGCAACCAAGAAGAATATGCCACAAGAGTATTACATTGATAATAACATATATAGTATATAAATCTATATTAGGAAAGCCTATACCACCCTCTTCCCAACTTTTTCTGTGCCAATGTAAGTAAATTATCATTTTTTTAGGATACCATAAGAACTTAAGTAGTAGGGCATTTATTTTCTTAATGACTCCTTTAGATGGGAGAAGAATTAATGACTGGCTGAAAAATAAGATTTTTGGTAGTATGATCATTGTGATAAGGAATAATCTATCTTCAAAAGTGAAAAATAATTTATTCCAATTCTCTGTTAGTTCTGTATTTTTATCAGTTACATGTTGGTAGTTAACTGATAGTGATTTTTTATAACTGGATTCAATGATCACACCTAAATATTTTAGTTGTGAATTCTCCAGCTAAAGTGTTTGAAAGAATTCATATTTGATGCTGTTTGTTAATTAGTAACATTTTCATTTTCTTATGATTCAATTTTAAACCTGATATTTTCTCGAAAAAAAAATGGTAGATACAACTAGATGTTTTAACAATGTATCAACATGTCCACACATGATTAGTATGTCATCTGCAAATGATTGTATTTTTGGTGAGAATTTATAATTTAATTTATAACCTTTTATGTATACATTTGATCTTATAAAATTAGCAAATGGTTCTGTGACAAGTGCAAGTAGCAGGGAAGATAAGGGGCATCCTTGTTTTGTGCCATTTAAGATGTTAAAGGGACTAGAAATAAAAGAGCCTTATCTCTACAAAAGAAACAGAATTAGCATAAAGTTTTTTTGATTAAATCTATACATTCAATAGAAACGTTATAGTCATATAATACTCTAAATAGATATGACCAATTTATTGAATCAAAGGCTTTATCTATTTACTATATCAATTAAAGAATTATGTTGTCATGTACCCTCTTCCTATTTGTTATGAATCCTGTTTGATTATCATTTATTAAACCTGGGAATATCATGTTTATTCTTTTTTGCCAAAATAGACATAAAAATCTTGTAGCCAATATTCAAGAGAGATATAGGTCTATATGATGAGCATGAAGTGGGACCATTATTTGGTTTTAGGATGGAAGTGACAAGTGAATATTTCCCGGAAGGGGTGTGTTAGAGGTAGTCTTAACTTGTTCAAAAGTGTTTAGCAAGATTTTTAGGATGTTATCTGGAAGAAATTTATATAGTTACAGGATAATCCCATGTAGACTCGGTGCTTTATTTGTCTTTAGTTTATTAATTTGTTCTTTTAGCTCTTTGAAAGTGAATGGTTTGTCCAACTTACTTTTATGTTCTTTTGACAGTTTATGTTGAATATTATCTCTTAGAAATCTATCTAAAATATCACTATTACTTATGATTGCTTGGGTTTTATTAATTTCTTCATGTTTTTTTTTTAAACATTGTAATATATCATATGTCTGTTACTTTTAATGATTTATTCTTTTCTTTATATGCTAGTTCTTAATATGATTTATTTTGTTCATGTTCTTCAATCTGATTCCTATTTTATGTAAACTTTTGGGTTTTATTGAATATGATTGCAATTTGATTTTTTCTAGATTGATTGATATCTTATGTTAAAGAATATCCTGGTAAGTTTTTTATCTTAGTATTCACTTCTTTGTCCTTTGGTTTTAGATTTAATTTTAAATTATCAATATCTGCTTGAAGTGCTGTTAGTTCTCTGTCCCACTCTTTCCCTTTAGATAAGTACCAATTTTTAACTTTACCAAATAATACAACCTTTAATGTATCCAGTAGAATCATTTTTGTGACCTCACCATTATTATTTAGCTCTAAAAATTGATTAATTACCTGTAAGAACCAATCTTGAAAGCCTTTTATTTTAGTTATATATGCTGGGATTCTAACGCTGTTATTCTAAGACAAGAGTTTAAGGTGTTTTGCCTTAAAGTTATTTTAAGTGTGATGGCATTGTGATTGGATAAAAGACAAGAAGCAATCAAGACTTCATTTATCTTAGAATATAATGTACTGCCATATCTATAAGAATAGTGAGTGACATTCAAGGAAGAAACTAATTTTAAATCAAATATATCTTTCAAGTTCATTGTATTGAAATAGTTATCTAAGTGTTTTGCTACTTGTGATATTCTGATTGTTTTCATATTTGTGGTTTCTAAATTAGATAATATGCAATTAAAATCGCCTGCTAACAAACATCTCTCCTTTGGAGTGTAATGTTATGATATCCAAATAACTCTTGACTGTTTTTGTACCTAAACCTGGTAACCAATATGTGCTTATAAGGATATAGTATATTTTCCCATTTTTACTACCAGCAATCCCAGCATGCCATTTTTATCTAAGTATGAATCCACAATCTTGGGTAAGCCTAATATATTTTTCCATAGTATCATAATACCTCATGTTTTATGTTTAAACTGAGAGATAACTATGACTGAATAATCTTTAAACAATATTCTATTTAAATCTTCTGACAATAGGTGGGTCTGTTGTAGAAATATTATATCAGCTTTAAGCAGGGAAATATATTTATTTAAACTACTTCTCTTAAAGGGGTTGTTTAACCCATTAAAATTTAATGAGAAATGTATACATTGTCATTACTTAAGATGGTTTGCATTAAAGCTGCATTATATTGCTCTATTATGCTAATCTTTAGCATATATGTAATAGTACTTGTTATGGACAAAAAACAAAAACTTAGTGTAAGAACAATAGTAATAAAAACATTTATAACCTTCAACATGGAATATATTATTCCAGGCTTGTTTAGTTTCCCAAACAATCCACTTGCCAACCAGACCATTTCACATTCAAACTCTATTTTGCTACTACTTTAAGTACATAAACTGAGATTATGTATATAAATATTCAAACATAATTAAAGATGTTGTTTGCTTATATAACAGCTCAAACACTAAATAACAGAATTTATATCTTGCAGCAGGCAATTATAAACGTCAGTATTAAGATAATTTTACTTTCACAATAACAAAGGTTTACAACAAACACTGATTGTTCTACAGTAAAAAAGAATACTTGTATAGCATTTTAAACATTCAATTTTGCCAACTCATGTAACCAATTAATGCATATATATCAGGATATGTTTTACCAAACTCTTGAATGTCTAATAAGTACATGGTTTACTTACAATCCTTTTTCATTAAAAAAATGACTTTTCTACCTTAAAGTCTATGAAATGTCCATTCTTGCTTTCTGTTTAACATTCTGTAAGCATCCTGGTATTAAAAGTTCAAAGGTTGAGTTCCTTATTAAACTCATGAATGGTTCCTCATGAAAATGGAGAGTTGCAGGCACACACAGAGGTTCAAGACATGCATAAAAACTTCTTTGGAATACTAAAAGATGAATCGGTGGGAATTTAAGCTAAAAAGAAAACACTTTCAACACAGAGATATTGCAAATGTATCATACAAGCCACAAATTAACTGAAAAGCATTTTTTTCTCTTGAAATTAAGTAAAGCAGAGGAAGTTTGATTAAAAAGTAACTAACTCATTAAACTATTAAGTCCTGCATATACTGCAACACTATAAATGCATCCTTTAACTGTTCACATTTGAAATTAAAATGGATAATTAATTAAGGTGAAGGGAGTACTGAACAAATGAAGTAATAATTCTGAATACATTCCTACAGAGCACTGCCTTTATAAACAGTCCCCCTCCCCACATTCATACTTATTAAAGCTTTCATTGTCATTTTTATAAAACAAAAATATTAAGAAAAAGGGTAGACTGTGAGAGTGAGAATAAGAAAACTGTATAACTGTAATGATTTTTATATTCAATATAGCATCAACTACTAAGAAAGAAAAACTGATACATTGTACTTGGCTTCCCTGAAGATTATGTTATTAACTGTTGTAGCAAGGAAGCGATTGTTTGCAGTTCTATTTAATTTAAAATAGAGAAGGTGTTATCTTTATTTGAATTTCATTAAGGTATAACAATCTGTTTTAAAATACATTATACAAAAAATAGTTTATTTGTCCCTAGGCTTTTTTTTTCTTTAATTGACTAGTCATTTTTTGCAGCTTGTCTCTTTAGTGATGTACTGATGTCCATTACTTCAACTGTGTTTAGTAGGTTCTTTTTCTAGACAAATGATGTAGCTTCTTCCAATTAATCAAATGTTTTTTTTTCCTTCAGGTAGAAAAAGTCTTAGTTTTACTGAATATACTAAGTGGGTTTTGATTCCAACTTTCTTCAGGGATTTTAGTAATGGTATGCAAGCTTTTCTTTTTGAGACCACAAGGGAAGTGTAGTCATTGTCAAATTTAATCAGTGATTCTCCAAGTTTTAAAGGTGAGGCAGACCAGGCTGTTTTCAATACAAGATCCTAGTTTTGGCTGGAAAAGAATTTTGCTATGATAGATCTCAGATGAGTCAGTTTTTTTTTTTATTTGGAGATACTGTCACCAAAGATCTGTGAGCCCTTTCTATTCTGAAGAAAAGGGCTTCTGGAAGATGAAGTATTTTGAGTATCCAGGATGATACAAAAGTCACCATATCTTCATCCTCCATTTGTTCTGGGACTCCATAAATTCTGATGTTGTTTCCTCTTGCCCTATTCTCTAGATCATCTATTTTCTCCATGATTTTATTGTTCTGCTATAAGATGAAATCTATTTTGTGTTCTCCTTTCAAAAATCTGCTGTCTGTGTCAGAAACTTCTATGAGTCTTCTATGGCAGGTATCTGAGCTTTCTGCTGTTTAATGACTTCATTAATTAATTCAATTTGTTTGGTGCAGTCTTTTATTTTATCCACTTTGAAGTCAAGTTTGTCTACTTTAAGAGCTAAATCTTGAATATTGGAGGACTGACTGCAGTTCTTTCTTCACTTTATTTTCCTTTTGAGTAGTCTTAGAGTGGCTCATCTTCTTTCAGTGAGATTTTTTCCCTTTTGAAATTTGAGTAGTTTTTGGTATTATTGACAAATTGATCCCGTCAGAAATGATTGTATAAAGCAGAGCAAATATTCTGTGCTGCTATCAGATTGCCATCTTGGCCAAACCCCCGTGATAAAGTAGAGTCTGATGGAATTATGTTAAGTCTCTGAATGAAAATTTTTTAATGTGGTTTAGTCAAAACTGGAGTTCTATTTTGTATTATTTTTAAAGATTGTAGAATTTTTGTCCTTAAAATGCTTTGTAATACTTTAGAGCTTTTCTCCCTAGTCATCCACTGAAAATAGACTCCTACTCAGATGGACTTTCCCTTTAATAAAATCATTAATAAATAAATAAATAAATACATAAATGAATATACCAACTCCAAGGTCAACAACAGTGGGGAAAGGTGAAACATTAATGGCCACTGAAATTACTATTCAACTGAAAGTTGTTTGGTGAAAATATGTTCAGTGACTCGATAGGTTCCCAATGCAGACATAAGGTAACATAATCAGATGTGCAAATAACCACACAAAATATGTCATCACCACTCAGTCTACAAAAATAACATTTATTCTCCCTTGCAAATCTGTGACCAGAAGGCCACATTTACTGCTAAATCTATTTTATGTCAGATACCTGTTTTAAAGCAGATACATTTTATTCCTAAGCAAAATCAAGAATGCTCACCAAGAGACATATTGAAATAAATATAAGAATTATTGCTTGGGCTGCCATATTTAAGCTTCCTTGTTTAAAGGTATACATGCATATTTTTAAAAAAAATGTTAGATTACACCATTACAGCTGCCAACTTTTAACAGTCAGCTAAAATAACATCAGTTACTTACAATAAAATCATTATATGTGATGAAGTAAGCATTAAACATTGTCTGATAACACTATCATCAGTTATCTGGCAGTATTCAGGATATAGCAAACAAAAATCACACAAATGTAATTAAAAAAGGTTTGAAAAATATGCAAACAGTATCGATGAAAGCATCCCATTCCAGTGGGCAAAGTTAGCTACAAACTCAAATGCAGAAAACTTTATCAGCAGTAAGAACATAATTACCTGAGCAAATTCCTCCAAAAAGACCTTAGAGACCTTTAAAGATGACAGTGGGAAAAAAAAACAAAAACGTGCATGCGTCAACAAACATCTCTTCATCAGCCGCTCAACCACTGCTCAATTACTTTCTCCATACTGAATTATACAGGTGGGTACATTCATCCATACTTCTTTATGCCCTACGTTCATCTACAAGGGGATTGCTTGCCTCATACCACACTTATCCATTTGATACATACCCACCTTACCAATGTATCACAGCTGTCATGTCTACCTTCTATTTAGGCATTACCCTTTGTGCCTGTCTTTCCTTACTTTCCTTTCACTTTTCCAGCCAGATATTTCACTCAGTCCACTATCCCCTACTTTTTCTTCCCTGGTTCTTTTCAAATAATTCTTAATATGCAGAAGCCATGCTTAAATCTACTCTCTAACTAACATTTTTGACCCACCACCTTACCACTGTTTTGGAATTTCCTATTTTACTTGCCCTGCAATTAACTGAAGTTCAATATACCTGTTTCTGTTCCATGACCCTATTTTACTCACTACCTTAGGTAAACAGGACTCATGCATTCAGTCAATATCCTGCTGAAAGACATCTGACCAGATCATCTGCACTTTTCTCCTTAAACTCTTCACTTTCCCATAGTCCCACCACATATACAACTCTCCAGCAACTGGACTTCCACATCTGCACAACAAACACCATCTTTACTCATCCCTTCCTCCTTAGCCTCACAGAGTAATATACTACTAAAGTAACATATTAAAGTATGCATTCCAGTTCTGATATGACCCTTAACCTTTGACTCATACCAGATCCTCTCTCCCAAAATACCTTTTTACCCACGCTCTTGTCTTTCCTGGTCTAACTGTTGCACTCAGTCTTCCTCTGCCCAATGCATCTCCGTCTTCTGTAGCATTGTCATTGTTCCCATTTCTGCCCATGTCTGACTTTTCTGATTATCTTCCATTGATCGAACTTTGACTCCAACCCCCTATCTATCCTGCAATCTGCCTTTCAGGTAATTCCTTTTTCCACAACATTCATAACTGTTCATACAACAGGCAGTCCTTCATTGGTAACTTTATTCTTTCACCAACATCCTCAGAGTTTAGTAATTATCCATATTTCCCCTGAAACTGTTATGCAGAGAGAGAGAGAGAGAGAGAGAGAGATTGCATTCCAGATGACCAAAGTCCAAATTGTGGCATTGGCATTCTAATAACCAGATAAGGGAGGATGAAAGTGTATGACATTTGATGGCTTACCCATCCTAGTTGTAGGAAGATGATGGTTCTAGTCAGGCCAGCCTGCTCCTGTGTAAGTAGAGATTTCCATATTGCCACGTTGTTGTAGGACCAGGAGACATGTACTTGGAGATCCCAAGCTGGTAATGGTACACCTCATGGGTGTATGTGTGTGTCTGAACATAAAGAGGGACAGTATAGGATGCTGTTCTTGTGACACAGGTGCATATGTCAGCCACAAAAGCAGAGTTAGAGAAAAGAAAACCCCCTCATTGCTGGTACTAGTAGGGGCACAAACATTGCCATGGCTGACTGTATGATTGTCATATGGATCCTGCTGTTAATGTCATTGGAAATAATGTCAACTGCGGGAAAATGGGCTGGGTTCTTAGACAGGAGTATTGATTGTCAGCATACTTGGTGGGAAACAACATGTAGAATCCCTGAAATTTCCACGTACAATGAAGGTTCTTAACCTACCACTATCATCTAACCAGACATCATAGCCATTCTTTACAATCCTTCTTCTAATGCTGTGTCCTTGACCCATTAACTCACTTTGCTCATATTCTCCATACCTTTTCCAACCAGCCAGCAACCTTCTGATTAATCTTATCCAGATAACTCTGCCCACTATACATGTACTTCATAAACAACCCTCCCCTTTGCCCTGCTTTAATCACATATCCGAATTAACTGCCATCATATACCATCTGAAGTTAGCGATCTCTCACCACCAAGCTTCTGACTAGCTCTAAACCTTTCCTTACCTGTACATGTCTTCTTCTCCCTTAATCTAAAATTATCACATACTTTCTACCATTCTTTCAGATGATTATTCCACAAAAGGAGAGATACAGCTGTAACATTTGCTGACTACGTTGAACATGCTGATGTACCTAACCTTCTACTCTATCTATTCAACATTATGTTGCAAAACTTACCCAATTCTATCCCCCTAATTTCTCCACAGTTCAAATACTTCAGTCAATCTGTAGGCAATGTTAGCATTCATCCTGCCCCTAGCTCAATTCAGAAGCACTATTACCAGTTTAGATTCATGCAAACACTGTTCTGACACCAATCTAAACTTGCTGAATACCTGAAGCACTGCTAGTAACAACCTTCCCTCTTGTTTCAGAATAAACATACACCCATCTGCAAAGAAATTGAATGACTACCTTACCAGCCCTCTCTGTCCCAAGACTAAGACACGCCTTAATTATTTGAGCCAGAGGCATCAAAGAGGAAAGGCATCATGTGTGGCCCCACCTTTCCATCCTCAATGTCACAGACCATTCATTGATCAGTATTCTCAGAACTAAAGAAACTTACCTCATTAATGAACTCCTTCTCTAAACAGATACTTTATAGAACCTTAAAGAGATGATCCCACTTCACACTATTATATACATTTCTTTTATCATAGTGCTAGGCCACCCTCCAGCCACTATTTCCTCTCAATACAATTCACAAATTTGCCATATATTATGGATACCCTTGTCTTTTGGTATCACCGCAATTGCACAACAACTGTAGAAGGTACCCCATCATTAGGCACCCACTGTGAAAAGCAAAAAAAAAAAAAACAAACTGCACAACCTTTTCTATCTTTAGCTTTGCAGTAATATGTATGCTTATAGATATCCTTATGGGTAATGAGTAATTAAAGAGATGCTAAGTCCATGTAGTGTGTTACATGGTCGTCCATCTTAATTGGTCTTTACAATAATTGGTTAAGATGTATCTATATGACTGTAATGTGTATCCTTATTTTAGCACCTGTATAGTGGTCATTAAAAATACATAAAAAACAAAACAAAACAAAACAAAAAAAAAGGATAACAGTGGCCTTTTTTTCATTCAACTGGGATGAAGCAGTGCTTAGACTATGATTGAAAAGAGTACCCAGTGGCATTGTAAATTCTTGTTTGAGGCCATATAGGATGCAGCCTGGGATGTTATCAGGTTCCATGGGTGCTGTGTTTTTGACTTTAGACAGGGCATGCACAACCTGCTCTTTAGAGATACAGCATAGAGGACAGGTGGTAGGGATGTCTTGGGGTAAGTGTGGCAGGGAAGGGGGAGGGTTCACAGAATCTGTCGGCTAACAGGTTAGCAGTGTCAACAGCCTGAATCATCATGGACCTTATCAACAAAGATATTAGTAACCTCCAAACACTTGACCCTACTTCATGTCAAGCAGAGCACCTCATTGGTCCTCTTCAAATGCAATCTGAGTGATTGGATGGCTAACTGTAAAGTCACCCCAGGAGGTTCACTTATGTCCCTCTTGGATAGAGGTGATAGGTGCTGATAGTGGAAATAAGGGTAAAACTTGGCTAGGGTTGTAAGGGCCCTATGGTCATTAGCCTAGTAACCTCCTATGATCCTATAATCCTATGGTGTAACAAAGTGGATGTAGTATAATCTGCAGTTTATAAGTGGTCTGCATCAGAATGCAGCCAGTCCTGCTCCTCTGCATGGTACTATTTACTTACAGTATGCACAACTGAGAAGTGAGAAGACTGGAACTGCTGACAACACTGAGTTTTTGCAATCAATAAGAAAATGAAAATTCTACTTAAACTGCTACTGGAATGTCAGATAAAATTTGAAAGAAAAAGACAACAATCTACTTTATATGCTGAAAAGGCAACACCAAATGAATGAAAGCCAACAAGAAAAACAGGTAACACTATTAACATGTCAACAGATCCAGAAGCTTCTCAGATAACAATTCCATTATTTTATTTGTTTTACAACAGAGAAATACTGGATTTTTAACCAAAAATAACACTAGAGTCCCCATTATACTTCATTAATAACAGACATTTTCATCATGGCAAAGATTTTTCCACTTAATTCACCAATTCCTTTGGTATGTCATGGAAATCTGGCAGAAAGATGGAAAGAATGTTTATACAAGCTTAATTTGCTCTGTGTGCATTGCTGAAAAAAAGTAACTCTCCTTAATACCCATTAATTTAGTGACAGCAATGAATACCCTATTTTCTTTGTATCTCGAACAATTTAACAAACCTGTCAACTATAACCTATAAAGAATGTGATTCACAGTCACCAGGTACCTTCAAGTTTGACCCTGTAACATCAGCTTCAGTTAATCATTTAACACCTCTTCAAGCTCCTCTCTGGCAAAGGCTTCACAACATCTTAGAGCAATGACAAACCCAGATCCTTTGCAAAGTGCAATGTTATCTCTTCCTTTTGAGTCCCCTCCAGAACTGAAGATCATCATTCTTAATCAGAAAAGCCAAGGGTGCATAATGTATGTTAAAATGGGATAACAGTTTTATTCTAGGAACAAAGCTGGTTTGATAAACTTTGTAGTTTTTAAGTGAAGGCTATTACTGAAAATAACCAGGATTCTTTTCAGGGAGATATATGGACAGTGTAGTGGTGCAGTGGTTAACATTGTTAACTCACAGCAAGAGGTTCCCTGGTATGATTCTTGGCCAGGGTGCCTTCTGAGTGGAGTCTGCATGCCCTTCCTGCTTTCATGTGAGTTTCCTCCCACATTCCAAAGAAGTGTCTGGAGTAATTCTCCCTGGGCCTCTGCTGAAAATAGGGTCTGTCCTAGTCAGACTTTCCTGGTCAACAAATGTTAAATAAATAAAATATATAATTGAATCAACCAGGTGGATGCCATGTTTTTTTTTTATGCTGTTTTCCAAATGAAGCTCTTTTCTCAGTTAGGCAATGTACGTTTTCTGGCTAAAAAAAAACATGTTGAGGGGCAGTCTGGAGCTGCTTCAATATGGCAATCTAGCTTAAGATCTCTCTCCCTGGACAAAGAGTTTTAATATAAAAAGTGAATAAATCAGTGGGAAAGAAGTCAATAAATATAAGGGTGTGTGCTTTATTTGGTGATGAGGTTTCCCTAGGAATTAAGAAAAGCAAAGGGTGTGCAGTGGATGAGGTGAGCATAATGAATTTAGACAGAATCACTGCAGATATAAATTCACTTGAAATGAAGGCAAATGCTGTCTGTGCAGATAGAGAAGTGTCAAGGGAAAAAATGGACTGACAGTAGCAAAGCTGTCGAAATCTGGGGGACTCTTTAGTGCATCAAGTTGAAGTAATTTAGGAAATGAAACTAAGGATTACGTCTTTAGCCCAAAAAAGATGATCTTGAGAAAAAATCAATGTGGTTGAACATCTCTGTTATTGGTCTAAAGGACGATGAGGAAGGCAGTTATATTTTGAACTATCTTTAGAAGTGGTTGAGTGATCTGACAAGGTTCAGAGGGGACGTGGACTCTAGAGTGGACTGAACTCACAGGGTAGTGAGACCAGCAATAGGTTCCCAAAGTAGCATTCATTTTTTAGTGAAAATATACATTTTTGGCACAAAAGCATGAACTGTGCTGCAGGCAATGTGGAGGGTCATAAAATAAAGGTGTTGCAAAATTACTCTGCCCAGATAAGAGTGGTGTGGGCATCCAAACTGATGATTTAGCTGGCATGGCAAAGGTTATGGAGGTGCAGTACATTGGAGAATGCAATAAAGTTTTACTCAGACATGCTGAGGAGGAAGCAAGATGATGAATGATACACCAATAGATATAAACACATAGCGAGAGGGAACATGGGGGTATGTAGTAGCACAAGATATTTCACAAACCTACCAATATATGTGTAATATGTGCAGCAATCTCCACAGGAAAGTGCAGCTGTCAGTAAAGGGGGAGAGAGATTAAAGCAACTCACATTATGCAGGTTGGCTGGGAAAACTAAGATGGTTCAATGGGAAGACAGAGAAGCAATGAACATGATGGGAGGGGGAGAAGTGATGTACAGATTCCATTAAAGGACATAGGTTATGGAGGAGTGAGGGAAAGTTGGATGATGAGGAAGTGGAGGAGATGAAAGACAGAAATGTCCTCTAGAATATGAGAAGAGCCAGAACTGAGAGCATGAGCTTGGATACCATGATTCACAGTGGCAGAAGGCTTCACCCACAATCAACATTTCGATAACTAATAAGTATGCTTTGGCGGTGCTAAGTGGATGGTACCACAGAGGCTGTACTGAAGAGTTTCATCTGGCATCTTTTTCTTTATTGTATTGTCTGCCACCTACCTCTTGTGAAATACTTATGGGTAATGAAGTACCTGAGGTGGTAAGGAGCCCAAATGTGAAGGATGGTGGATAAGATACACAATGGCAGAACATTGCCCGATGAAAGTGTGGACCAGTCTAAAGTGGATGATGGAAGGTCAGCAGATAGAAATTTGAAGTCAAGAAGGTAAAACTTCCATTTTATCTGTAAAGAAGAAGCTTGAAGAGAGGGACTGCATCATATTACAGTACAATACACAAAGTAATAAAGTAGTTATATTTGTTTTTAACCATTTGTATTATTTCTAAAAGGATGCCGGGTATGGAAGCCTTTCTCTTGGCATGGAAGCATGCATATACAAAGTGCATGTATATATTCTGGATATATCCTATAACTGTAACATAATGGTTCCTGAGCTGCAGGAACACAGATTTTCTTTATCTTTAAACTCCAGGAAAGAGCAACACTATATAGTTGAGTTGACTGAACACGATAAAATATTTCATTCTTTATTTTTCTAGTTTTCCAAATTGTATATGTAATGGAAATAGAAATTATTGTGTGCATGTTTTTTTTTTTTTTTTTCAAACAATAGTGTACTCAGACTTCAAAAATAAGCAAAGTGATGTCTTTTTGATATCATGAAAATATTCTTTTGCAGGTGACTTTATGATGTACTGGGGTACAGGTGGGAGTGTAGGGTAACATTGGAACCAAGCATGCTAATTTTTGCATCTCTGTTTTCTTAATGCAAGCTTTAGGTTTCAGACTAGAAGTATAGGTAAAAGAAAATACAGGAAAAAAAATAATCTCTTCAGTTACCAAGAAAAATGGCATGTAAGGATGAAGATCTAGTGCTACATGGGTGGGGGTGGGGGGGGCTCACCTTTTAGACCTGTCCAAAGCCCCTTGGGGCCTAGCTTCAAGAGAATCATAGTTATGTCTGTGGAGGGGTGCATTTAGGGTGGTGACATGAACTATAGGGAGCATAATAGCCCAACCACTAAAGATGGAAATAATTTTAGTTAAAATTTTGTTAGCAGGTGTAAACAGTATCCAGGAGTGAAATAGTAAAATGCAAAGGAAAAGATATCATTAGGTGTGGATGGACTGCTGTCAGAAAGGGAAAAGGAAGGAAGCAGGGATTTTAGTGAAAGAACATTTAGGATGCACATGGATCAAAAGCACACAAGGAATGAATAAGGAGATGGTATTATGAACAAAAGGGATAGTAATTGCCTCATACTATGGCCTGAATATAGATGGAACAGAAACCTGTGTTCAGTGCGTTAAGGCTATTCTGGAAGGCCAAAAGGCATTATAGAGAGTGATATGGGCAGGTGACTTTAATGCTGTTTTAAACTCTGAGTTGGATAGATTGCTTGGCAAAGAAGAATTCCTCTCAAAATACAAAAAAAGTGTTGATGGGAGGTTGTACAACAGTTGGAGGTGGTAGATATCTGGACAAAAAGGTTGGGGTAAGAACTGTAGTTTACGTTCAGTAGGCAGAAGAATAAAGAAGCAGGTAGGCAAGATAGGGGTGATGCTAATGGCTATAGAGAAGGCTTTCATTTCAGTTAACTGGGACTTTATCTTTTAAGTAATGTAGACAGTGTTAGGCATGGGTGGTCTTAAAAGCCATAAAGACATCATATGGTATTTTAGGGGGTAGGATTAGAACAAATGGAGCATTATTGCAGAAAGAGAGGTTAGGCAGGTGGATTGAAGAAAGAGCATTAATATGGTTGTGGATGATTTCTATACTGCTATTAGAGGATGTCAAGGGGATGTTACTGAAAGTGCTATGAGTATTCATGGGGTTAATATACCATCTAAGAAATTCCAGGTAATAAGAACAAAGGAGGGTAACATATTTGAGGTGGGTCCTCCTTGGTCATGACGGGGGTGAGGGAGTAGAAATATCTAGGTGTCAAAGTATATGGATCATTTAAAGAGATTTGAAGAGCCAGTTTAATGGAGATGAAGAAGTGTGCTAGGTTTTATTGCAGAAGTTAACTTGAAAGATAGGCATGTTCGGGGATAGGATTGCGGTGGCATTAGTAATAATATTTACTGATGCGGCTTGTAGCTACATCAGCTAGAGGTAAAACACTAAGAGACATGCAACTAATTTGTAACAGAAATGCATGGAGGGGGAGAAGCAGAACTAGAAAGGACAGAAGCTGAATACTCACAAAGAATTGGACTGTGGGTAATGCCTGATTTCAAAAGATTTGCAGCAGCAACAAATGAAGCAAAATGATTATGAGAACTGGAGTTAAGAACTGGATTCAGAAAAGTTGGGAGGTTAAAGAATGGAAGAAAGTGGGGTATTTCAAGGATGATTATAAGCAGATACAAAGGCAGTAATAGTACATTATATGCACGAGGAGGTAATGGTTGGAGACAAGAAACAGGAAGGATAGTTGCATTTGTTAACAAAGATGCAAAAAGGAGGTGTATATTACTCAACTACAGAGATGGGAGAAGAAGAGGTTAACCACTAAGAATAGCCTAATAGCTAATGAAGGGTACAGTGTATTTAAAGAGATTGGGTAAGTTCAAAAAGAATTCCAGCTACAACCAAGGGATTGGTTGCTAATGTGTCAAGGATCAAAGAAAAGAAAAGCATTAGACGAGGAAACAGATTTATTTTATTTAAATTTGTAAACCAGGGTAGAGTACTGATCCATATGGACCTATTTTTGGTCCTGCCTATGTGTGAAAGAGAAGTACACCAATGAAAAAGCAAAAAACATGATACAAAAACATAAAGTACAAGACAGTGAGCGATATAAAAGTTTACAGTAAAATAATACAACAAACCAAAAAGGGTGGCAATTATTAATAACAGGATGATAACTAACAAAAGACTAATGGCAACTGTTGAGAAAAGTAAGTGCCTTTGCCACACTCAGTAATCACATTATGTGCCAATCACTTCAAAGAATGCATGTATTTCACATTATGTAGCATATCTCTGACAGTCCAGAGGGTAGAGAGTGGCAAGAAAAGGATGAGGAAATGTGATGAAAGATTAGTTTGAGTGTGGGGTTAAGTGTGGGTTAAAGGAGAGTAAGAGTGTGATAAGTGTTATTTGGAGAACTCACCGAATATAAGGTTCTTAGCAGTTTGGCATGAAAGACAATCACTAAACCTATTTTATGTTATGCTACAGCTATGAAAACAGTGACATTTGGCTTCTTTTTTAGGGCAACTCTTAAGAGATTTTCAAAAGAGCTTGTAATCAAGAGTTGGTAGGATATGACACATTTTCTGACCTAGGACTAAAATGCTATATAGGCTGCTGCATTTTTTGGTTGCTTTGGTGATGTGAAAAGTGAGAGCTTGTTTTGGAGTGGGATAATGTGAAGAAAGTAGGAAGATTTGCTTATTATGAAGAAGGTCACTGAAAAACCAATCAGTAAAAACAAAATCAAAACTCCAGCAAAGCTAGAACTTCCACTGAGTGACCTCCAAAAACCTCTTGTATCAGAGGCACATGGGATATATGCAAATGACCCTTATGAACATCAGGTGTTTCAGCTAATTGGCGATTCTGAATGCCAATGACTTGTTTCATCATTTTAATGGACAATTTCAGGCCAATAAAGCCATACCCCACTAGCTGTGGATATGTATATTTCGGACTTGTTATGACCTCATCAGCACAGCACAAGCAGAGTGTTTGACTAAGCATAAGAAACACAGGGTTGTTATACCCAACTGATGTTCATTATCATTAGGGTCACTGCAAAAATATCCTAAAGAACAAACTAAAACAATAAGTGAGAAGGTCACTGAAACACCAATCAGTAAAAACAAAATGAAAACTCCAGCAAAGCTAGATCTTCCACTGAGTGACCTCCCAAACCTCTTGTATCAGAGGCACATGGGATATATGCAAATGATCCTTATGAACATCCGGTGTTTCAGCTAATCTAGTCAAACACTCTGCTTGTGCTGTGCTGATGAGGTCATAACAAGTCCGAAATATGCATATCCACAGCTAGTGGGGTTTGGCTTTATTGGCCTGAAATTGTCCATTAAAATGACAAAACAAGTCATGGGCATTCAGAATCGCCAGTTAGCTGAAACACCTGATGTTCATAAGGGTCATTTGCATATATCCCATGTGCCTCTGACACAAGAGGTTTGGGAGGTCACTCAGCGGATGTTCTAGCTTTGCTGGAGTTTTCATTTTGTTTTTACTTATTATGAAGAAGGGGAGAATCAGGAAATGTTATAGAGATTTAACTGGTTCAGTAAGATTTGAGTGTTGCACTTTTTATAATTTATCCTTTAGTGCCATCAATAAGTAATAAGCAAGAAGGCATATCACATCTTACACTTAATCCAAAGAATAGTTTTGTTTTCATGATTGGTTGGTTGACATTTTGGCACTCCTTTATAACTGTCTGATTAGACTCATTGCAGAATTTGATGTTTCTTTCTGCCTTTACACAATGTCAGACTTAATCAACTGCATGCAAACATCATGGACATTTTCAAACATTTTCATTATGAGTAGACATCTTAAATATGCCCAACACATAAGAAGCTTACACTTATTTTCAGTTTGTTATAAATTATAACTCTATGTTAGGACTGCTAATATATTTGTTATGTTTAAAAGGAGATTAACTGATTATTATGAGGATATGAAATTTAATCTCATCACACATTGGCTGCAGACTCTTTACTGGCCAGTTTTTTTCAGGAGACTGCTTATGATATATACCCTATGACCATTTCAACATTATGGTCTCTTAGTCATGGCATGGAACATATTATTTGTATTTTATTTTCTCTATAGCTGAGGATGTTGCTCAACTTATATTTGAAAAAAAAATATTGGGATACGTCTATATACTGTGCAAACAAACATAAACTATCTTAAAAGCATGTAAGGCAATAATAGGTTCAAATATTCATATATACTTACTAGGCTATTGATCGGTGAGGATCTTAAGAATCTTAGTCTTATATTCTCAGTCTCATGATACATTTTACAACCTATATTTTGCATACGAATAACCCAAAGGCAGGCAGAATGAAGCAATATTTGGACATTAATTTGTTGCCCCTATCTATGAGGGACATGGGTGCTATACTGGGGTGAATTTGTTGTTTCCCTTTCATTCATCCAAATTACATTTAAATAGAATAAGAGAAATACTTCACTTTATGTGGAATGAAAGATGGTCCCGAAGAAAAGGTATTCTCTAAGATACATACCTATCCTTCCAACATGTTCTATTTATATTGCAAATAAGTTGAGATCCCTTGAGTGTGTGTTCATGCTACCACTGGAATTGCAAATGTGTAGTAAGTCTGTCAGGATAATATGTGCTGAGGCTTTGTACACAAGGCATAATTAGTATTTCTTTTAAACAAGTCCCTTTTACAGTTAAACCCCGTTAAGAAGATGTGAAGGACACAACTACCATCCATAGAGAAAGATCAATGCCAAAACAAAAACTAAAAACCACAACTGCACTGTATGATAAATCATTATAAATGTGTGATGGAAGATTAGTCTCATTTTGTTTGTTAGAAAATATACTATTCTACAGTGCACACTGAGTGATTATTATATACTTCCCTAAAATCTGAAAAGAAGCACCAGAGTTTACTATTACATTCTGTCATGGCCTTACTTGATAATATTGCTGAATGATCAGGAACATTCTCCACAATTTGAAGATCAGGATAGACCACTAAATGAGAAATACTATTAAATTCCCTATAGCTGTAGGCATTTTCTTTCAGTCTAATCACTAAGTATCTTTATCAGAAAAAAAGACTGCTTAGATAAACCAAATACTCTCCACTTGAAATTAAACATTATCTCAGTGTCAACAGAATACTTTGGGAAACATCATTCCATTCCCAAACAGGTCGATCTGTGTTGTATAATAGTTTGTATTTCAGCCAAAATATCTCATCTGACTCAAATATATCACATATACTCAGCTTTGGTAACATGAAACACTGGACTTAGGGCAGTATTAAATGAACATTGTGGTGTTACACCCAGTACTCACATTATGTATTCACTACAGATGGGACAAACTGCTGTTAATGTGCTGTGGATAAAATCTAAATCTTTTAATAATGTCATGTTTTAGTTGTAGAAAATCCAATGAATTCTGACAGAAATATATTGCTAAAGGAAGGAACTGTAAGAGGGCCTAGATTAGGTGCTCTGTGGCAAAGTGGTTGAATTACAGTTTCATCTAAAAAAGTAGTTGAAGGCAAAATAGCTATTTTTGAGTGTAAGGCAAATTTCTAATAACCCAGGGATAGCCTTTCTGCCCTTGAGCCTCATCACTTCACCATGGGGAAAACAGCAAAAATTTGTAAGATGTCTACCTTCTGCTATCTCTTCTGTCTGCAACCACAATTCAGCCTGTTATTCATCAACAGACTAAGGTATTCCTTTGTGAGATAACATTATAAAACTACCAAATTTAGGAGAACATTTACATCACATGGAAGGGCAAACTTTTAAAACATAGTTCTTTAAAATATACTACAGCATCTTAGTTGCTCATATATGAGTATTATTGTGGAACACCGTTTATGAATGTAGCCAGAGGCTTCTCTCTTTTATTCAAGAATTATTTGGGGTGATAATTACAAACTTTGCGGATACTGGCAATCTGCAAACTGAATATTTTAATGAAAAATTATTGTGTCTATTACTGCAAACAGAAATGCTAGAAAAACTGCATAGAAAGAGATAGTTTAAGTAAGAACTATACATTCTGATGGCAGACATGTTTGTACTGCAATGCTATTGCTATTAATGTCTAGAAAAATGATTAGAAAGAGGCAGTTAGGTAAGAACTGTAGTCTACTCATGGTAGACCATGAAAAAAACACCTGCTTCATGCTAAACTAGTGGCATTAAATGCTTATGTTTTTCCTTAGGACAAAAGGGGACAGATGGAAGGATAATAAGTTACACAGACACGTACCTAAAGGATTTTAAACCTGTAGACATTTTAGCCAGAAAAAACATCCAAAAAGCAGTTAATAGATTCACAATTGCTAAACTTGTACAATGGAAATGCAGGAATGTCATCTGTTTTGAACAATCTGGGTATAGTTGATCAGACGGAATGTCATGAGAAATTTTCCTTGAGATATGTATCCTTAAGACAACTCTTGTTCTCAGAAATTTGCAAATATTTCAACAATAAAGAGGGCCACATCTCCTCTCATTTAGACTCCTCAGCTTTAAAGAAACACTACAATTGGTATCTTTGTCTTCTGCTTGGAGGAATTAGTGGATTCTTTCTGTAATGCCATTATTTGAGTAATTTTGGCAAGCTGAAAGTGTGCAGACAGAGGAGAGAATAACCAGCATATATGTGATATAGATGCAAGATGTTGTGGCCAAAATAAGCACGAGGTATGTTTTTTAAGGATTCACTGTCTGACTGCTAAAGAAGTGAATATTATCTACTCCCACTGATGATAAGAATGACAGATCAAAGGCTGCATAGGTTCAAACGTAGTTGCTAGGTGTGAAGTCCAGGAGACCATTGAGGAGCCTATCACAATTTCCCAAATGCTCAAAGTGCTTTCTTGTTAAGCAGATAGGATTAATCTCGCAGCTGTAAACAAGCTGATTTCTGTAGTGAAGCATACAGGTTTGATTCCTTCCACCTCTGTTTGCCTACTGTGTGACTCTGAGCAAGTCACTTAACCAAGCAGTGCTCCATAGGCATTCTTGACAAAAGATAATTTGTTCAATGGAGTTACCTGGCTAACAAATAGATAAAATAAAAAAAAAATAAATCAAAAGTGACTTACTCAAGGTCATACAGTAGATAACTGGGGGCTGGGGGATTAAACCTTGTACCCCAGGAAGCAGCTTGCTAACAGCTCATTGCCTTAATCCTCTATGCTAACTGCCAGATACGTTATATATGCATTCACATTTTCTACAGGGCTGCTGTAGAGATAGTGTGAGCTACTGTAACATAAAAACAACATATAAATGAAATTAATTAATGCATACTCATATTTGTAAGGATGACGATCAGTGATTCAGTAGGTCTGTAAGTTTCATTCTGAAGTTTTTAAGGGTCCCTATAAATTCAGCATGTTTTCCCTGAGAAATATAGACCAGATGGCAGAAATTAATCTATCATTCATGGTTAAACTGTGATTTTGACTAACAGAAGGTAATGCATCTATATTTCTGTAACTAAATGACTGCTTCATATGCTACTGTTTTTTTTACAGTAATGACTCAAGTTGGTAAATTTTCCTGACAGCTAAATTTTTTTGCATTACCTCAACAGGGTGGTGTTATCGTTTGGTAACATAGATCTGTCTAGACCATTAAACTTTAGATAGTGGGCCAGATTTATTAACACCTACACTAAGTGTACACTAAGTATGCAGGAACAGTATTCAAGAACATCCCTACCATTTTTTTTGTATTTTTAGACACTCAGAAAGATTATACTAAATGTACATATAGTATACACTTTGTGGTAACCTTTCTTAATCCCATCCCTCAATATTTAAGGCTACAAGAAAATCGAAAGGAAAACTAAAATTAGGAGGAAGAAGATGTGAGTTATGTTTGTGTTGTCTGTTTACTCAGAATGATGTACACTTAGTGTAAGCATCAATGAATACCAAGGTTAGTCCATTTAGGGGTAAAGGGGCAGTATAAAGTTAACTTTTTATGGAGAAAAAGCAAGATTTTACCAAATGAAAATGCTTTATGTGCAGGCTGATGATTGGAGGTACTGCCAGCCATGCCGGAAGAAGTGGGGCAGTGGCTGTGTAACATATGCCAGCACAACTAGCTGGAATTTTGTAAATAATTATATGTCATTTGTATATCAAACTGATTTGTACAGATGCTTTTGCTGAAAATGTATTTGTGAGGTTTGCTTGTGTTAAAATGTATCAACAATGCACCCTGCTGAAAGGAAAAGAAATGTGCATCTATTATTGTAAGTGAATTAAATGTATATGTTTTAACAGAGGACTGGAAGAGAAGAGGTTGATCTCAAACTTTAAAATACATCTGAAATTAAATTACTTTATGGGTTAAGCCATAAACATGTTATCCCACAGTTCTAAATGGAGATAGAGATGCAATGTCTGTGCTAGAGAATAGATTGTAGCTCCTGTAGGCAGAGTGGAATGGTTTTATTGTTTTATGGCTTCCAAATGCTTTAATAAAACTTAGCTAAAGGTCTAATGTGTATTGTAGCACATAGGTGCTAAAACCTTGGCAGCCTCTAGTGATGGGGGATAGTGCGGGAAACAGAGTCAGATGACCAGATGTGTGTGATGTCATTCTTTAAGTTAGAAATAATAAGTAGATAGTAGGAGATTGTTCTCAGCATTCTGTATTCTGTCTTGGGTTTAACAACATGGACCAGTCACCCACATTATCTTTCCTTGCTCTATTCAGTAAGTAGGAAAAGTAATTATTTAGATTAGTCAGGAAAATATAGTGAGAATAGTTGAACATTGTTTTTTTTTTTGTAACTGTGTGACACTTTCTAGCTGTGTTATTTTCCATATATCCTGCAACTGAAACTCTGGTGTTTACTGTAAATAGATATTTAGTATTTTAATATTCTTTTATTTATTATTAAATACATTTAAACTTCTCATTGTGGCTGGTCCATTTAGAAAAATATTTACATTTTGAGAGTATTTGCATATATTTATTTGGTGACAGCTCTGACCACTGCTGAATCCTGGCTGTTTAGTCAACATTAGCATTTGTATTAACATTAACTTCACTCAGCATAATTGGATACCCTTTCAAGAGCCTTATAGTAAGTGACTGGTGGCAGTGACTCTACCTTATAATCTGAGCAAAGTTGGTAGAGTGGATAATCTGTGCTAGCCTTTCCTAGGTGTATGTGTATGTGTGAAAATTAAACCTCAAAGAGTGCGTATGTCAGCTACATGGGCAGAGAGAGTGGTGAAGGACTTGGCTTGGGCACTCGGCTGGGGACTTAACTCTGAAGCTGTGTTAGTGCGGAGCCTTACTGGGGACCTGGGGAGAGACACAGAGAAAAACCCAGACCCTGGGCTGAGTGTGTTCCCTGCATGCTCTTAAGGGAAATTTTGCTTGATGCAGAGAGGTCTGCATCTGGAAATACTGAGTGGTATTCCAAGTGAATGCCCCTCTCCAGTGTCAGTGTTGAGGATTCAGGTTCCTTGATTACTGGCCCAGAGTGGCAACATCACACACAGTTGTACTGCAACAACCCTTACTTTTTATAACAGCACTAACTCCTTTCTCATAGTGTCTAAAAGGTTCATTTTCATAAAAAACACACACACAGAGCAAAGGTACTTTCATTACAAAAATGTTTATTGCATGTTTACACCATTCTCGTACAAGTTTAGAAAGTGGAAATAATAAGTTTCTAGTTTAATATATTTCTATTTTGGACTATCCCAACTGTAATACTTTCATTATGGCATAGTATCAGAAAAGTAAATTATATTCACAGAATATACATTCACGTGCATTTATAAACAGGCTGATTTCAAGCTAAAGGTATCGATACTGTTCCATTTGCTCTGCTTCTGCTTCGTGTGTGAACGCTGGACTCAGTGACATCATCTGTATGCTCATCACTTTTCTTTTCTTTTAATCTGTTGATGAACCTCAACGTTATTTCATCCCACTCCTCTGGAAGAAGCATGAGTAGAAATCCAATGCATATAACAGATGTTGCAGCGAGTCTCACAACGCTGAATATAACCTCATGTTTTAAAAGATCAACAGCTGTTTAACAAAAAAAGAAAAGATATGATAAGCTGTTGGTTATACATCAATGGCTAACTGATTTTGCCCTAAACATTGAAAACTGTGATTTCTAAGTCAGGCATAGAACACAGCATCATACAGCAAAGGACGTTTGTAGATGGATTAAACATTTGCATCAAATGTCAAAGGTTTTTCTGCTAATGTTCACATCTGGTGCCTAATACAAAATGATGCCTTAAGAAATAAGTTTACAAGGTAAAGAAAAAGCAAGTTAAGAAGAAATGTTTCAATGTTCATACCCCACTCCTACATTATGCAGACTATGATTTAAGTGTGAAGTAAAAATAACATTTAAAAACTAATTCTGTCTGAAAAAGTCTTAAATAAGAACAATATAAAAGTAAATCCAAATGTCCGTTAGCATATGACTTGGTTTCTCCTTGAATATACCTGCATGGGATCAAAATATTATATCTTATTGTGTATTAGGAATATTACACACACACACACACACACACACACACACACACACACACACACACACACACACACACACACACACACACACACACACACACACACACACACGTACATACACTCATATATAGGTTATTGCTCACACATGGATTGTTATAGGTAGATGGTGCTGTTTGTGTTGCCCAGGACAGATGGGGTGTAGAAATAGCGAGTGGACGAGGCTTCAGGGGGTCAATTACAGTTGCATAGATGGTTGGTGAAGAGGTATGTTTTAAGTAGACTTTTGAAGGAGGGTGTGGAGTTTTGTAGTCTGAGGTCAGGGGGAAGGTTCTTAGGAGTGTATTGTCAATGTGGCAATTTCCAGGAAGGTAGGTTTCCCAAAGGATACAATAGTGCAAGTTTTGGCATTTAGTTTTAGTCCATGGCTCTTGGACCAATTATTAATTTGGGATAAGCCTATGGGATTCAATGACTGTTTCTAATGTGCAGTCATCTGCAAACTTTGTCAGACAGAATCCTCTAGTGTTCATCTTTACTTCAGAAGTAGATGCCAAATACGAAAAGTCCCTGTACCAATCTGTGTGGGATGAGCCATTAAAACAATCATCATCATCATCAATTGCCTTTTTTACTATTTTTTCCCACATGGTGTTGGGGTGTCATGTCAACTGTCACTGTCACTCCCTATTCAATGCCATTCTCCTACCTTCTTTGACACTCATGCTTGACTGTCATAGGTCTTCTCTAACACAATCTATCCACTTTTTTGCTGGATGCCCTTGTTTCTTCTTGCCTGGTTCCTGTCTGTCCCAAATCTTCTTCACTGGATTGTCTTCTGCTTTTCTGTACATGTGCCTGAACCACTGTAATTTGTTTTATTTGACCTTTTTGCAATTGTAGCTACTTTGGCTTCTGATATCATCTGTCCCACTGTGTGTATCCTACCACCTATCTCAGGCCCTTCATCTCCATCACCTCTAGCTTCCTAAATTGCTCTGCCGTCACTGCCCAGATTTCTGTACCATGCAGAAGTACTGGTCACACCACTGTTTTGTACACCTTACTCTTCAGCTTCTTTGGCATTCTTCTGACGTACACTACACCTGACACTCTGTGCTGCAGCTCCTCTGACTCCAGCTTTGATCTCCTCATTTAGACTTCCCTTCTCCTGAACCACTCAGCCAGATACTTGAAGTTGTTAATCTGTTCCACTATTTTCCCTTCTATCACAATCCCTCAGTTTCTTCCAATTTCCCCAATTTGCTGCCATTACAATTGGCTTATCTGTACTCTCATCCCATGTTCCTTCAGTTTTGTATTCCATTCCCCTATCCTTTGCTAAAGTCCTTGCTCATAGTCTGCCTGTAATGCCACATCATCTGCATACAGCAGCTTTGTTGATCTGTCCCCTCCAACCTGTTTACTAATGTAGTGCGTCACCAGTATGAACAGCAGTGGGCTCAGAGCAGAGACCTGATGCATTGGGTACCCCTTGGTGAGACCAAACGCTGTAAGTACTTGAGCCACTGGGTCCTTCCTTCAATATAGCTTGCACTAATTCTACCAATACTTCTGGGACTTCAAACCACCACAGGACTGCCCAAATCAGCATTCTTAGGATCTTGTCATATGCTTTCTTCAAGTTTAAGAATTCCCAGTTGGACTCTTTTCTAATCTATAGCCTCTTCTCAACTATCTGTCTCACTAAAAACACTGAGTTGGTTGTGCTGCATTCTGATCTGAATCCAAACTACTCATCTCCCATCTTACTTTCTACTACTCTGCATATTCATTTATCAATCACTACCTTCAGAACTTTCACACGGTGTGGCAGGAGTTTAATTCCTATGTACTGAATACAGTTGTGGATGCCCCCTTTTTTTTGTTGTACACT
The DNA here is from genome assembly GCF_019279795.1 of Protopterus annectens. Classification (NCBI taxonomy): domain Eukaryota; kingdom Metazoa; phylum Chordata; order Ceratodontiformes; family Protopteridae; genus Protopterus; species Protopterus annectens. Next base: position 755,332,181 of record NC_056737.1, on the reverse strand, counting down.
GACACTAGTATGTCTATTTTCCAGTCATCTGGGATATGTCTTTCTCTCCATACTGTTATGAGTGCCCTCAGAAGCCATTTCTCCCTATCTCACCCAACATCTTGATCATATCTTCTGTCACCTCATCTGAGTCTGCTGCTTTCCCTGACCTCATTTCCTTAGTGCTGTTCTTCTGTGGTGGGCTCCTGCTCTTCTTTCATTGTAGGCTGTATCTGGGGCAGTACAGCTTCTGTGGGGTTGTCTTCATTTGGAAGCTTCTGAAAATACTTCTTCCATCTGCCTTTGATGTCCTGTGGACTGGTGAGCAGATTGTTGCTGGCATCCCTTATGAAAGGTGTCTGACTCTCTTCTTTATCTTTTTGTTTTTACCTTGCAACCTGATATAGTTTCTTAGTGCCATCTACTGAGTCTCTTTCCAGAAGCTGACAGAGCGCCTCTGAAGCCTTGTTTTTTTTGTTGTTACAACTCCTTTCCTAGTATCTTTGTTAGCCAATTATTATTCCTTCTTAGCCTGGTCCATATTTTCTACTACCCACTCTTTCCTGCAGTCCTTCTTTCTGTTTATGACTTCTTGGACTTCAACATTCCACCACCAGCTTTCCTTATGTACCTAATTTCCATACCTGTCTCAGATGCATATCTGTTCTGTAGTCCTCACACATGCTATTTTGAGGTGCTGCTATTCTTCTTCAACTCAACCTATTTCCTCTTCTTCTTGAGGTAACAATGAACTTTCATATGCCAGATGTTAAACTGAGCATAACAGATGCAGTTACACTCAAGAGCATAATCTTTCTTAATGGCCTATAAAAGGTAGTCCACTAACAGTTAATACTAATATCTGTTTGACAAATGTTAGGCTTTGATGTGGTAATCTTGGGAAGGAAAGAAAGAAGGTTTTGGATGTAAAGGTAGGTAGCTATTCAGGAACAAACGTTCAACCCAAAAGTATGGTTCTTGCTTAACTACAAGGCTAAGTAAATGACAGATGAAGGTTCTGTACCATAATCTGCCTGATGAAAGCATTCAATAGTAACTTCCTTGTGCTCCTGAAAGCCCTTGTCTCCAGAAGCTCATCAGGACTTTCACCAATAATCATCTCACATTCTTTGTTAGAGTCTGTCACTGATATAAGCTATCATATACTTCCTTGGTCACAAAACTAAAACATTAAACAGTGTATAATATCTCTACATACTTCTTAATAATACATGTCTCGGAAAGGAAGTATAAATGAGGCTGAACAAATTGTTGGCTTTTTTTGGGAAGGGTCTATGTTGCTCAAAACCCACGATGGATCAGTGAAAGGGAAAGGTTACTTAGTACAAGACTGAATTATTATTTGATTGTATGGCCTGTATTTTATTTTTTCAGATTTAACCTTTACTTAATCATTTTTCCTAACTGCAATTATTCATTTTTGAGAAGAAAAAAAGATTAAAACTTTTGCAAACTATTTACATGGTGATCTAAGAAGAACATTTCATTACCAAAGAATTAGCTGACAGCCCAGAAAGACTTGTGTTGCCAAATCTGCTTGCATTATTACTTTACAGAAACATAAAACAAACACCACATATTCTAGGCTAAGCTGTCTTATGATCCATGCTTCAGAGATAATGCATAAGGAATGTGGTTGTAGGTTATAGTTTCAGTGGTTGTGAAATGCAAGATATCTACACCTCATAATATATGGATCCAACAATTTGTATTATTTTTATTTTAGTATAGTTAGCATGAATGGATATACCAGCATTTAAAACATGGATTTATTAAAAATGTATAGTTTGTAATTGTTTGATTATAGTGTCAGTAAAATCAAACTGATTGGCATGACACATAATGTGGACCTCTTGGTGCCTCCTTGTCTTTTCTGTACTTCTCTGTTGACCACATATTATCCTGTATGTAGTCATCATACTCTGCTTTAGGACACCAATATGGGCAGCTACTGCATGCTCAGTATGGATATGGGGTGCAGATTGCCATTGGATCTGGGGTGCAGATTGACATTATGTGTCACCCAAAGGTTAAACCTCCCTTGTATGGGACATATTTCTCTTTTACAGAAACACTTAAGATAGCTCTGCTAGCATTCAAGGTTACGTAGAGGAACCTGTGCTCCTTTGGTCCGCTGTAGTATACTCAAATGTGAGGTTAGTCTGCAACTAGTTAGGAATTATCCCCCAGTTATTGTGCACTTCACCAAATTTTACAGGTTGCTTTTAGGACCTTCCATCACTTAATCTGAGTAGTAGTGAATTCTGAGGGTTTGAAATGTACTGTACCAACAACAAAACATCAAGAAACTTGCTGCTTCAAGAGCTTATAAAAGGGCACTTACTGTTTATGGAAAAAATAATTCCAAAGGCACCATAACAGCTTTATTTTATGTAGGATTACAAAAAGAACAGGAAAACCAAATTCCAAAATAACATAAGATGTTTTTTATGCAGAATTACCCAAAAAGCACAAACAGAAAACAGACAGTTCTCGCTTCTGTTCTTGATGTCTAACCATGGAAAAGATAAACACAGTACAGAACGTATCTTACTATCCTCCTTTATCTGTCTTCTTCCACATCTTAGTATTTGTTTGACTTTAAAGAGATGGCATTATGGATAATATTGTTTTTGTATAATCACTGAAAAAGAATATGCACGGTCTGATACTTGCCTGCCAGTTTAATTGTGTAAAAGATATGTTACTTGTGTTTGCAAATGTGGAACACAAAAGCAAAAGTGTTTCTAGTTAGAGTTTTATAAATAGATTGTTTTTAGTTACTTGTGAGACAATCAGTCAAAACTACATTAGTCGTTTAAATAAAGGGTGAACTATTTTAATACTGCATGGAATGCCAACCATATTCATAGAAATTAAGCTTTACTTTGTAAAATGTAACATTCAAATGGAGGCTTTAAACATAGATTTTTGGTTCTGAAGCTGTTTTAATGTCCTGGATTATAATGCTGATTATCGGCAATGTTGACAGCACATGCACAAAAACAGTGCATGCTTGATTAAGGTAAACTGATACTGACTACGTTGAAATACACTGCATATTTTCTATTTATGTTTTATCAAAATAATGCAAAACAAAAATTATTTAAGAAACCTGAATCATGCATATTGTTACTGCTAGTAATAGCATTACTATAAGATCAGAATAGCTCAGTCACAAAGTGGGACCGCACACTCATTCTCAGACAAAATGCACATGTATTAGCAATTTTGGAAGACTGTTATTTCATCTACTGCAGATCTTTGAGGGAGGAAACCTGAAATACCCACTGAAAGTTCATGGATGATGATCAGACACTGTAACAAAAGGGCCTTGGCAAAGGACCAAACCGGTGAGTCAGGCTCTGAACAGCACCAAAGCAAACCCATGTGCCACTGACACTTCTGGTATCAATGTCTGAATATTTATTACAGGATTATTTAATTCAGTCACATACTCTGAGCAACTTAATTTGCAAGGGGTGCTGTCTTAGCATACCAGTATTACGTAAAGCACAAGGTTTCTAATTCCAAATAAAAATATATGCAACTTAATTTTATCATTTGGACCTTTCCTTCTCTGCACTTTTTTTAAAAATAAGGTTAAAAGTTTTTGCCAATATTCTTTTAATTAGATGTCTTATAAAAATCTGACCAAGACTGGTGCAAAGCTCTTTCAGTCACATTAAAATGATAGTTCTGACAAATGAGGTTTGAGTAACTGAGATAAATACACTCACGTAGATGCACACATGCACACTCACACATAATTATCCACACACACACACACACACACACACACACACACACACACACACACACACACACACGCACACACGCATGCGCGCACACACACACACACACACACACACACACACACACACACACACACACACACACAGACAAGCGAACATATAATTAAGTCTATTTTAAATATTAAATTGTACAAGGTGTTTCACAAGTATGTGCTCAGCTGTTTTGCACAACCATATTAAATTATCAATATGTTTCATCCTGAAGGATGCAGCACTCAAGACGGCCACTAGGACATGTCAGAGCTAATGACAAGAGGTCACATTGCTGAGTAACACAATTAATGACTCAATAAAAAATCTAGCTGCAAAGAGGGGTAAAGAACCAGCAACAAAGAGCCATACAGGAAGAGCAGCAAAGAAACTTCCATGGTCACAGAGAATGCCTTGTATTGAACAGGTTTGAACACTGATAACTGATGGAACTGAGCATTACACAGGCACTCTCCAACAGGCACAGAGTGTATGTATGTAGGTACGTGTGTGTGTGTGTGTGTGTGTGTGTGTGTGTGTGTGTGTGTGTGTGTGTGTGTGTGTGTGTGTGTGTGTGGCGTATGTGTGTGTATATGTATATATATATATATATATATATATATATATATATATATATATATATATATATATATATATACACACACACACACACACACACACACACCTGCAGGCTTGGATGGGACAAGTGATTGGAAACTGATACAGTTTTCCACAGCAAATATGAGTATGTAACTATTTATCAATGTCTGTTAGCTGGGTAAGCAGAATGAACCACTGCATACCGATTTCAGTCATGACTTCATATCCATACAAAACAAAAATTATAAGAAATAAATTGCATGCAAGTGTAAACAAGGTTACATAAATATCACAGCAGCACTGAATACAAGAGGAGTTAAAAACTAATAACTGTATAATTATTACCGCATGCATACAATTGATAAACATTGAGTATTTATATGCACAATGCACTACATATATTAAAGGATGATACAGACTTCAATAAGTCGTTCCACAAAATGCAAAAACAGAGAAATTGTACTGAAGCAACAGAGCAGGAGGTGAGAAAAAACATGCTTTAGAAAGGATGGGAGTCTGATACCATATTTCTCTAAGGTTTCGGATACATGAAAGAAAGGGGATGCCAGGAGTACATCTGTGAAACAAAGTACATATTATGTAGGAGGCAATGCACAGGCATATATGCCTTTGACAAGTCATGGTATAATGCACAGTCAGGATGATATGGTGGCACTTATGCTCAAAAGGTCCAGTCTTACTTGTTACTTTATCACTCTGCTTTTTAGGTAGGTCATACTACATCTTGTATGTCTGATAACCTGAAATATACGATTTTTTGCACAGTGAGGAAGCTGTTATTATAATGCTCAATGTCTTTACCTTGCAAGCATAAAGTACAAAGTTTGAGTCTGACCATTGGCTGTTAACTAAGTTTATAATAGGCTGCAGACTGATTGCCTAGTATTAACCTATACCTTATTTTCAACCATTCATACTTGTTAGTTTATGTTCTGCAATGTTGCATTACTCTCAAATGTGCACTGGCTGCAAAAACGGACTTTCTTATGTTAGTGTACCTGCTTGTATTACGGATGCAAATGCTCTATCTACTGCAGTCTTTTGGCATTCCCTTTTAAAAATGAGACATTGCCATCCTGTGGCTATTTGTAGTACTGCTAGCAGAAAAAATTGTTCTGGGCATTTGAGTTAAAATGCTTCTATATTTTTCTTATTTTTTTCTCTTCCCTCATTGCAGCTGACCATCAGTTGGAATACAGCTCCTGTACTCGTTCACCAAGTCTACCAGGGCCACCTTAGTCTTCCCTGGTCTCAATCCAACACCAGATTCAGGGCCAGTGAGGACACTTAGGATGGTTGTAGCAGCATCATTTTGCTGATGGGGAATGTTTTCTAACTCCCACTACCTTCTCACAGCAGCCTTTGCAAGGTCCATTTTGTTGCTGTATCTGCAGATGCACATGCACTTTCGCACATGCAAAACCTCTAAGTGGTATACCCACTTGTGGCATAGAGCTTTCCACGCTCTTAACATTATTTTGCACTGAGCCTAGGCTGTCTCCCTTCCACCAGGCTGGGTGAGCCATTAGCTGCTCACTTCCATTCTCCCTGTGCAGCTCCTCCAAGACCTGTGCCGGTACTGAAACATGGCTCATCTAAATTGCAGTGAGGGCTTTATTCCTCTAAAAGGATTGCTGCCTGCTTCCACATTTTTCAGTGCAGTATTTGACAAAAGCAAACCAGTTCAAATCTATCTACTAAGCTGCTAGACTGAATAATACAGCTATAGTGATTATCCCAAAACTTATTTCTGTAGCATGCAATCTGCCACGTAACAAAGAAGAAAAAATAATTCAGAAAATATACATCTGCGGCTGACATCTTTGATTTTTAGGGAATATATCCCTCACTGATTTACACTTGGTCAAGGAAACATAGAATTATACAAACTAGTTCTGAAGACAAAGTAATGATTGCAGACTACCCTAATTAAGAATAATATTCTAAACGTGATAAATCATTTCACTTTCAGAAGAGACTATAAGGCATATATTAATTCCTTTGTGACATTTTACCTCAGAATCAAATTAGAAAATAAATAAATGAATAAAAAACATGAATACATATTCTGTTTCAAGTATCACATAGCATCTATTTTTGTGACTTAACAAAATCAGTGCAATAGCTCTCATAAATATTTGTTCAGAACATATTTTAATAGGTTATGTCATATTTATCAACCAAGTAAGATTCACTCAATACAAATTCCCAGTTTTGGAGAGACCCAGTAGCTTTGATCTAGTAAAATATGTTTCACAATTTACAAGTAAACGTTGAGGAATCCAAATGTGAATAACTGACCGCCCAGCATATCTTTCAACCTTCTGTCTCTGGAATATAGAACACTATCCTGGGATTCATTAACAATCATGTAGGTGCTGCAATAAGCTTACATGATGTAAGCATGTTAGTGCAATGAGCAGCAGTGCAAATTGAATATGCATGCTGCTCATCATACCTACATGTTTGCAAGCACCTTTTAGTGGCCAGCAATAGTGCTCACAGCCATGGACAAGTGCATGCAAGCATGAGCACAAGCATGAGCACAAAACATAAACAAGCATGCTGCATATAGGCAATGCTCACATACGAGCACATACTGCAGCCCATGCATAGTAAAGGCAAGTACAGGGAAAGAATACATAAGGGGGGAAGTAAAATGGGGGCAATGTATGCAGACACATGGTGTTTTACTGCATGACTAATTAATGTGGAAGGGTAAATGTGTAAAGTGTACTCATAGCCTACAGGCACATGTGATGACATGTATAAGAAGCATTTCTGACATAAATCCTGCAATACTGATGTAATGATAATTAATGTCAATGACAATACAGCAGTTATGCACATAAATAAAAGTGAACATGCTAATAAAAGATGTGAGATGTGGGATATAAAGCTGCAGTGTAACAAAGGGAGTTTAAATGTGATATACATTATAATTAAATGCTGAGTTGAGATAACAGCAATGACAGAAAATACATTAAGGGATGTATGCATAGACTGCAGTTACTGCATATGAGAGGCATATACAGGGAATTTATGTATGCAAGCCGACACCGCTGCTCTATTCTCCACCTCAGCATGTATACAGAAGAACAAATAGACCTTGCAGCTGTAATGTCAGGTACATCAGAAATAGACATGTTTTTGCAAAGAAATAGTGGCACCCATTGGGAAGGGGTTCATCACCTTTGAACACGTAATCGACAAGTAAACATTGTATAGTTATGCAGATGCTAAATAGAAATCTAATAGCACACAACATACAATGACAACACAGATTGGATGACGTGTCATGAGTTCAAGTTTTCCACTGCCAATTTGCAAACATCTCTAACATTGTTATACTGGGTATGCTCACATGGAATTACAGGGAACAGTAACAGAACAGCAATTCAATAGCAGCAACACACTAGAAAGTGTTGTAACACAGGACCAACTACAGTTTCTGATGGTATGTCAGCATGCCATACAGTTTGAAATATTTGTGGAATCCCGCATTAGGCATTAAGCTGTACAGATTGACAAAAACAATTGCAGTAACAAAGAAATGTCAGGATGAAGACATGCAATGCAGAGCATATTTATCTTGTGAATAAGTAATGTATGTGAGCAATGAATGACATAATAAACATGTGAGTCATGTCATTTTTGAACACAGGTCAGGACAGATATCAGAGAGATGCATAACAATCATGGGCGCTACAGAAATACGCTTGTCGGTCATATCATGAAGAACACCTTTAAAGGCTTACAACACTTTCTTAACTTAAGGTGTATGGATGCCCTACCCTGTAGGACAAAGTCTGAAAAGTGTCCCTCTGAGTGTGCATTAACTATTGTGTGTGTGTGAGCTGCTTTTGTCTGACAGACAGATGTTACCAGCTTCAAACCCCCTGCCTATAATACAAGGCTGTCTCCAGAGATCTGAATTGACTGCATGTGCCAGATCAGGTAGTAGTGGAGGTTGTCACAAATAACTGAATTGAATATGTGCATTAAGAAAGGAGTTATGAATATAATATGAACAATTATATTGTCAGAATGCTGGAAAGGGGCCACACATGTTACTGTCCACACAACAATAAGCAAGTGAAATAGCGTAGTGGTTAGAGCTTTCACTTAGCATGCAGTCATTCATTTTCACCTACTTAGAGGCGATCTCTGCTTGACTTACAAAGCCATGTCTGATGCAGCTCCATTAGAAATGCTACATCTAAAGAAATCCCAATCCCTCCGCACTACACGCTCCAGAGACCACAACCTCCTTACCACAATCAACAGGACGTGCTGGAGGGACAGGTTCATAACACAGAGACTGCCCATGCTATGGAATAGACTTCCCATACATGTCAAACAGAGCACCTCACTGGCACTCTTCAAGAGAAATCTTGATGAGTGGATGGGAAATAGAAAATTCACCCCAGGGATCACTCCAGTGGCTCTACTCAACAGAGGCACTGGGAACTAAGGTCGGGTGGCACAATGCCAGGGTAATTGTATGGGCTAGGCTTGTAAAGGCTCCAGGGCCATTAGCCTAGAACACACCTATGATCCTAAGAACCTATGAGCAGTACAATCTCAATACTTCTTTGACAAAGAAGCTGTTTCCGTTGTGTAGTAAACACGCTGTCCATGAACTGTTGAGGTATGCTATACAAGCCAGTACTCAATGCATGTGCCACAGGACTACTGACATCACAACATGTCCCAAGTAACCATTTCACTGTCATGCAGTCACAACCTGTAATGATACAGCGTTGTTCAACAGAAAAATGGATAACAATAACAAGATACAATGGTGTTTATGTAACATCATTACATTCATGTAATGTTGCCCCTTTCAGGAATTGAACAAAAAGCTATGTGACTTTGCAGACTTATAACATGTAGATCAACAACAACCATCACATCACTCCACCCAGGCTAACTTATTACATCAGATGTACGTGTGGAAACAACCTCTGAGATAAAAGAGATGGAGGAGGCCTCTCCCAATATAAACAGACATATTGTAATTGTAGTGGATGTTGCTGATGCATTACAGTATGGAGACCAACAATACTAACAGGTACTGAATATGGATGTTAAACACAAGAGCATTTGACAGCAGAAAATACATGATATTTTACAGGATGAATGCAACACGGCAGAAGTGTCACTACAATTGTGAGCTATGTCAGTATGTAAAGGCATTACATCATGTTACTGATGCAAGGGATATATGTGCATTTAACTGCTATACTAAGTCAACAACATATAGCATGTCATCTCATTCCATCATACCAGAAGATAATGCTTCCTACATATGTTATGTAAGGAAAATGTAATTACATGTCATCATTACTCTGAATAAAAGCCTTGCTATGTGACAAATTATCATAGCTTTTTGTAAGAGGGATCAACATCTATACATGTACACAACAAATGTGTTTGACAGCAGTGTTCGCAATATGGACAGTCACAATAAGACTGATACAATGTAGTCTAAACAGTAATGGCTGTATTTGAACTAACTACCCAGGATGACAAGCTAAAAATTAGTGCCTGAATCACAAACACTGCACAACATGATGAGGTACAGCTGGGACAGTACAAAGTTAAATGGATGATTGTTTATTTGTTGGATATTTATGCTAAAAAGTGTTCAAAGTGCAGAATAATACTGTAAAAACTACGCATCATACATGTATTTGAAGAATAGTATACACAGTAGGAGTGTAAAAGACACACTCACAACTGGCCTTAAGCATCCTGCATATGCAGTTATACAATGTAAAATGCACAGTATCTAAGTATTGCAATACAGGAGAATTTGCACTCCAAATGTGAGATACTTCCAGTATGGTAGCATTATGTAATCACTGTGTGGCCAAAAAGTTATTTTCCCTGTGGATGCATGAATTTGCTAATGTTACAGAGTGCCACTGTAACTCCATCTCATTAGTATAAACATCCATAAAGGTGGTTGGAAAGTGGCCAGTAGTATATGACAGTAATCACAGTCACATTATTTAAGCAGTGATGCACTTGAAACACCTACCTATCCACTTACACCATCTATACAACACATTAACATGCAGCACCACAGGAAAACACTGAATAAATGTGAGACATACAGCATCTATGAATAGATGACATCAGTGTATTGCCAAGGAGATGTGTCTAGTAAAATGACTTTTACAGCCGTCTGGGGTTGTAAAAGTTGCCACTGCAAATGTGTGTAAAACAATTTATTTGCAGTCACACTTTTAGAAGTTAAGCACTACTGTATTTGAACCTCCTATCTATCTAATTACAAATTCTAGAGAATAGAGTAAGAAATGCAAGCACTGCAGGAGACATCTGACATTTAAATTGCAACAGTTCACTTGTGTGGAAAGGGTGGTCACAGTGGTGCAGCGGTTAGCATTGCCACCTCACAGCAAGAGGTTCTCCGGTTCAATTCTCAGCTGGGGTGCCTTCTGGGAGGAGTCTGCATGCCCTCCCTGTGGTTGCGTGGATTTCCTCTGGGTGCTCTGGTTTCCTCCTACATCTCAAAGACACGCAGTAGGTGGATTGGACACTCTAAATTGACCCTAGGTGTGAGTGTGTGTGTCTTCTGTGGAAGGTTGGGCGCTGGGCTGGCAAATCGACACTGTAAAACTCCACTGCCAAACATGAGCGGACAGATGATCCGCTGTGGCGACCCCTAACCGGGAAAAGCCGAAAGAAGAAGTTCACTTGTGAAAGAATGACATTGCCACCAAAGTGCTGCACAAAGGTGTGGGAACAGAGTATTATTTTGCAGTCATATGCTTTTATTGCTGCCCCACAAAACAACTGTCATTTGAAAAATGGAAATATTCTCCCCCACTTAACAAATGTTTGTATAATTTTCCCTCTGAAAACATCAAATGGATATTTTTTTTCTATCAATAAGACTCTTATTTGGAAGCCTTGATTTAGACAAATGTGGACAGAGTATGGCCTAAAATACATTTCTTTAAGTAATGTATAGAAAATTTTGCTCAGCAGAGTGCAACAGTATGCCTAGCTGCACCCTTGTATTACAAATAAGTTGTAGATATGAAAGGTGGGATTAGAGGATGGTGGAGTCATGTAGAATTTTAAAATGTTTATCCACATTCTCACCTAACTGTAAACACCCCCAATCACATGCATGCATGCAGACACATATACACACACACACACACACACACACACACACACACACACACACACACACACACACACACACACACACACACACACACTAGTCCCCCATATTGGACAACAAACTTCCTACATACCTTGTTATGCAATGTAGAAAGCACTGCATTAATTGCAAGCACTAAAGAAGAAGCCTGACTGTTAATGATAGACAGTGTTCTTTTGTCAGGATGACCTCATCAGTGTGTTTCATAAATGATGTTTTATTAAAAATTGGGTAAAGGAGGTGTGTGCACATTTAAATGCATTTTCTTCACAGGAAGTGGATACATCACTTAGATTGTGTGCACACACACACACACACACACACACACACACACACACACACACACACACACACACACACACACACACACACAGGCGCACACACACACACACACACACACACACACACACACACACACACACACACACACACACACACACACACACACACACACACACACACACATTTCCCATGTTGAACATCTAAGCTCCTACCTATCTAGTTGCACAATCTAGAGAGCACTGTATTAGTCACAAGAGTCATGGCAGAAGTCTGACTTTTAAGGATAGAGAGTGCACTTTTCTCAGGATGACCTCATCAGTGTGTTTCATGGAAGACGTTTCATCAAAAAATGGGATAAAGGAGTGGTGGAAACAGGTAAATGCATTCTTCTCAGGGGAACTGGACACAGTGCAAAGTATTGCACACAGTCTCACATACACACACACACACACACACACACACACACACACACACACACACACACACACACACACACACAAGTCCTCTATGTTGGGCATCAAATCTCCTACCTATCCAGTTACACAATCAAGAAAGCACTGTATTAGTCACAAGTGCCATGGGAGAAGTTTGACTTTTAAGGGTAGCGAGTACACTTTTGTCAGGATGACCTCATCAGTGAATTTCATAGAGAATATTTCATTGTGTAACAAGGAAGCTGTGAGAATAGTTAAATGCACTATTTTCAGGGGAAGTGGACACAGCACCAAGTGTTACAGTCTTACATGCACAAATTTGTCATGTTGGGTATCAAACCTCCTACCTATGTAGTTACACAATCTAGACAGCAGTATATTAGTTACAAGCACCACTGGAGAGGTTTGACATTAGCAAGATGAAATAGAATATCTGACCTTTTTTAAACTCCACTGTTTGTAATAGATGGTAGTGTGCACCGCCGGTTGTACAACAAATGCATATGTGTGCACAGGACAATGTAACATCATTATGATTGTCACATGTAATAACATACTTCTATACACAAATTTAGATAATGTCCTTCATGTGCATTGGGTACTGTGAGGGACATTGACATGTTTCATGTTATGGGATGACATACACATTCTCTGTTGCACATCACTTGATTATCATACTTTCTGGCGACTTCATGTTGGGATGATTGCACCCTTGTATTGTCTCATACTTGCACTGTGTGCTTTGCCAGACAGACAAGTCATACATAAGACAGTACACTGTAGAATAACAGTGATAGATTATGTGAGAAAAGGCTCAATATTAACACAGCTGCAATTTGTAAACACTGTATAACAGACATACATCAAACAACTGAATTAATCGAGACAACATTATTGTGAAATCAAGATCATCTGTTGACAAAAGCAAGAGACGTACAAACATTGTGCAGCCTAAAACAAGAATTAATTGATTTTCTTTTTCATTGTTTTCACTCTGAGTGCAGCACTGCCAACCTGAATTGTGCTGCTGATTGCTTGGTGTTAGTGCATATGTAATAATATTTTGAAGTTTTTAACTTAGAATGGGAATTAATAGTAGTCTGTGTTGATCTGTGCTGCCTTTTATGCAAAGATCTGTACAAGACAGGTTTTTCATAGGTCACAAACACATTAATATAGCAGCAGGATAATGAATGATGTGTTAAGTAAAGGTGTAGCACATTTACATACACAGGAGTCAGGCAACATATCCTGAAATATTTTTTTTCAACCATCTATAGTCAAACCTTTAAATATTCCAAGAAAAACAGCTATACCTGAGTATTTTCTAAGCACTCCATAAAGGGACCACATATGTGGGGTCTGAATGGAGAGATGAAAAGTCAGCAAAAGTCCATATTCATTAAGGATATCCAGACCTCCAGGCTAGTTGCGCAGCATAAATCATCCGAGGTTATCCAAGTGCAACTAACTCTGGGCAAAACTGCAATCCAAATTGTAGCTTGCTACAGATCCCCCACCATGCCCCAGGATTCCCACTCCTCTTTTCTTGATATACTGGAAAATATTAGGGTTCAACCAAACACCCTGATAATGGGTGATTTCAACTACCCCACCACTGGGAAAACTACTCATGTAAAAGCTGCACTCTCTAAAACCAAAAACACAGCATCCATAGGACCGGACAACATCCCAGGCTGCATTTTACATGAACTTCAGAACGAACTGGCTCCCCACCTAAGCAACATGTTCAATCATAGTCTCATGTCAGACTTTGTGCCCACTGAATGGCACACAGCAACAGTTATCCCACTCCATAAAGGGGGAGACACCACTGATCCTGGGAACTATCGCCCTATTAGACTGATGAACCTGGTCTGCAAGGCCATGTAGCGTATTATCATGGAACTCATAAACAAAGACATTGGTAGCCTCCAAACTCTGGACCCCACCCAGTTTAGGTTTGTGAAAGGCAGATCATGCCTTCTGAACCTGATAAACTTCTTTGAGGCAGTCACCAAAGCCATAGACGAGGGTAAGGTGGTTTACACAGCCTATCTTGACCTCGTCAAGGCTTTCAACACCATCCCCCATTCTGAAATTATAGCTAAACTCACTAAACTAGGTATAAATCCCTATGTCACAAGATGGGTTGCCAACTGGCTCACTGACAGAACCCACGCTGTAAAAGTTGCAGTCTCCAAATCTGACTTCAAACCAGTGACAAGTGGAGTACACAGGGTTCAGTCCTGGGACCTCTCCTGTTTGGTATCTACTTCTCTGAAGTACAGGCTAACACAGAAGGCCTCTGGCTAATGAAGTTCACAGATAACTGCAAACTAGGAGCCATAGTCGAGTCCCCAAATGATGTGGACATCCTACAGAAGGGCCTCACTGAGACAGATGCCTGGTGTTAGAGGCATGGCCTCCAGCTCAATGCCAAAAAGTGCATTGTCATCCCCTTTGGTAAAAACTCTGTACCCATAAACTACCACATAAATGGCAGTCTACTTAATGCTGAATGTGTGATAAGAGACCTTGGGACCCAGGTGGACAGTAGTATCTCCTTTGATAATCACATTGCCACAGTAGTGAGGAAATCCTTCTATGTGGTACAACTCATCAAAAAAGGGTTCTTATCCAGGAAAAAATAGGTCATTGTTCTCCTCTACTCCTCACTCATTAGACCCATTATAGAGTACAATGCCCTTTTGGTATGTACCTCACAAGATATTTACAACAACTGGAAAGGCTGCAGAAATACCTCACAAAGAGGATTACTGGCCTCAAACAGATGCCCTATGCAGACCATCTCAAAAAACTCAAGCTTTACTCTGTAGCATATCACCTACTCTGAGGAGATCTCTGCCTAAAATATAAAGCTATGTTAAACCCAGAGCTGTTGGACATGCCACACCTAAAGAAATCACTATCCCTCTGAGCTACAAGCTCTAGAGACCTAAACCTTGTCACCACAATAAACAGAACATGCTGGAGGGATAGATTCCTGTCCCAGAGACTTCCTATACTCTGGAACAAGCTACCCATCTATGTCAAGCAAAGTTCCTCATTAGCACTCTTCAAGAAAAATCTTGATGAGTGGGTGGGAAATAGGAAATACACCCTGGGGATCACTTCTGTGGCTCTGCTCGACAGGGGCACAGGAAATTAATTTTCTTGGGTGGCATAAGCCAGGGAACCTTGTTGGCTAGGCTTGCTTAGGCCCTTGGGCCGATAGCCTAGTACCTACCTATGAACCTATGAGCAGAAAAGGGAGAGTAGCAGTGCTGAAATTGAGGGGTCCGAATGGAGAGATTAAAAGTCAGCAAGCAAGGGAGAGTAGTAGTGCTGAAATTGAATTCATCTTCAAGTCTTGGTGAGTACCTTCACAAGGTAGACCCTGTTTTTCACAAAATCTCACCAAAGTGACACTGATATATATAAACTGCATTTAAATAGTATATAGCATGGACAGAAGTAGGTCAAAAATTAAAAAAGATAGCTGTGTGCACAAGACCCAGGATAAAAAAAATGCCCAATCCTGGTAGGCACACAGGTGCCAGGACTAGAAAAAATGACAGTGTAGAATCTTCAAAATATGGAAACATTCCTACAATGGGGTCAGGCCAGGCTCAGGGGGAGGATGGCCCCCTGTTGTAGAAGGAAGTAGCAGTTCACAAAAATCACAAAAACTGATAGGTCAAAGAAGAGCCATAAAGATGATAGAGTGGACTATTGAGGATAAGAAAGAAATTATGTATTGTTATAATTATACAAAAAGCCCAGAATTTCCAGACACATGATGTACAAAAAGATTAAGAGAGAAATTAGAGGAAAGAAAAATACATCTGCAAGGAAAAACTGTCAGAAGCTTCAAATAAAAATTTGTGGTCATTAATACAACAGATTTGTGAAAAACAGTATATAGTCCAAGAAACTTTGATCTGTTTGGAAAAAGAAGCACCTGAGGAAGTATTAAAATATAAACAACAAAACCTAGATATTTTTGTAAAGTGTAAAAAAGAGATATGGACATGGGAAAGAAAGAGAGATTTGATATGGTGCAATATTTATACAAAGGTGAAAGCCAAATGAATCAACATAAAGAAGACAGCCCCAAAGATATTCAAAGAGAAATACAGGCAAAGGCATCCAGGCATGGAAAATTTCACAATAAAAAAATAATATCACAATGAGGGAATGTAGAAAAGAAGATTAGTAAAGCAAAAGTTAAAAAAAATCGAAGTTGAATTTATGGAGTGCCTGGGAAGTGAAGGATTTGATGCAGAAGATCTAACACAGGTAATCACAGCATGATGGAAGGAGTCCCCAAAGTAAGGAGAAACAGGAAGATCAGGAAACATCTGAAGAAGAAATATTTGCATGGGAAAGAAAAATATATTTAATATGGTATAATATCTATGCAAAGGAGAAAGTAAAGTTAATGAATACAAAAACGAGCATTGCCAAAGATATTTGAAGAGAAATACAGACAAAAGAATCTGGACATGGAAAACTTTACAATACAAAAAATAAGAAGACAAAGAGGAAAAGTAGAAAAGGGGGCTAGTAATGGAGACGTTAAAGAAATGGAAACTAAGGTTATGGAGTACCTCCAAAGTGAAGGAGTCACTGCAGAAAATCTAATACAGAAAGCACCACAACAGGATAGAGTAATGGGCCTCCAAATTAAGGGGAAACCAGTAGTATGGGAAGCAATTGGTCAGGTGCCATATGAAGATATTATGGAGCCTTCCACAGGAAACCAGTATAAATGTTCACTTGAAGTTGGACAGCAAGGGAAGGAACAGGAAACTTTGGGAACTCTAATGCAGTTAATGTTGAGTGATACGCCAGTGAGTTCCCATATGACAGAGCAACGGATGGCACAGGATGAAATTGAAGAGAATGTGCCACAGGAAGATGCAATAGAACTTTCTATAGAATGCCCGCAGGAAATGGAAAACAAAAAATGTGCCCTCAGAAAAAAACAAGCTAAGAGAAGAGTTGTTTGACTTAATAGAGATAGACATATTAAGATCAATGAAAGAAATAGACTGCAGAAGGTCAATAAAACACAAAAAGTCTGAAGTTTGATAAAACAAATGAACACAGTAATTAGGACTGTCCATAGAGATCCATGTGATACAACAGAAGTAAATGGGATATATTACTGTGCAGCTAAATTAATAACTGATTAAGTTCTACCACAAGGGAGAGACAGGGAGAAGTTGAATGACATCGTGGAAGTATTGAATAGAGAAAACTGTAAAGCAACTAAGACAAGAAGTGTCACTGTTAGAAGAGTATAGAAGAGGGGGACAGATGTGATAAAAGCAATGCGCGGTATTATAACAGCCCAGGATCTATCATGCACTATTGCAAATAAACTAACCATCTCAGTGCAGAAAAACTTAGAAGATGCATAGATAAATATAAAGGAAAAGTACAAAATAAGCAATTTATTGATGACCCAAAAAAGTTTTATAGAGAATTGGAAAACAAGGTAAAAGGAATTGAAAGACCACCACAAAAAGAAGAAATATATACATTTTGGAGAACTATTTATGAAGATCCTCTGGAACATAACAAAGATGCTAAATGGATATTAGAAGTAAAAGAAAGAATAAGATGTTTAAAGGTACAGGATATGAGATGGGATGGAGTAACAGCCAGAGAGATTGAAACAAAGTAAGAAAAGCCTCCAATTAGAAAATCCCAGGCCCAGATGCAGTACCTAACTTCTGGTTAAAAGTATTAACATATTTGCAAGAAGATTTAGCTATGAGTAAGAACTATTTATATGCGCACTGCGAACAGACACCAACCTGGCTAACAACAGGAAAAACAATGCTCCTACTTAAGAGTGAATCTGCAAGCTACCCTAAAAACTATAGACCAATAACTTGCCTTCCGATGATGTACAAACTATACACTGGAATTGATGCTGACAGAATTTATAGTCATTTAGATTGCAAACTCAATTATGGCAGTAGAACAAAAGGACAATAAAAGAAAGTCATATGAAACAAAGGATCGTTTGTTGTTAAATAAAGTCATATTGGAGAACTGTAAAAAGGGGAAGAATCTAAGTATGGCATGGGCTGACTACAAAAAAGCATTTGATAGTATCCCACGTTCATGGATAAAAGAGTGCTTAAAAATTTATAAGATACACCCTACACTGATCAACTACATTGCAGTGACCATGAAACAGTGGCAAACTACTTTGCAATTAAGCCGTGATAAAGGACAAAATACTATTCCAGGGATAAAAATTTAAAGGGGGATATTCCAGGGTGACTCTTTGTCACCACTGCCATTCTGCCTTGCCCTTAACCAATTAAGCTGCCTACTTAAAGGCTTAGGCCATGGCTACAATTTTGCTCCTAGAAAAAGTGTAAAAAACTTCTCATCTTCTCTTTGTAGATGATTTAAAACTGTATAGCTCATTAGATGAGGAACTGAAAGAACAACTGCAAGTTGTCAAAACTTTTTCAGATGATATAAGAATGTCATTTGGTCTAGATAAATGTGCAAAAACAACCTTTAAAGCAGGAAAACTGCAGCACTGAGAAAACATCAGTTTGGGACAAGAATGTGATATAAAAGAACTTGAGCAAAGGGAGTGTATAAATATTTGGGAACTGATGAAGATTAAACAATAAAATGTGAACAAATGTTAATAAAGCTTAGTAAGGAATACTTTAGAAGACTTAAATTAATCATGAAAACAACATTGACATCTAGGAGCAAAATACCAGCTATAAACCAATTTGGTCTTCCTGTCCTAACTTACAGTTTTGGAGTGATTGATTGGGCCTAAAACATGTTGGATAGATTAGTCAGGAAAACAAGAAGGATGCTTCATGTTCATCAAATGATTTATAAAAATCAGTGCATACCAAGATTATATATTCCCCGTTGCGAAGGAGGGATGGGCCTCCTTGAAACTAATTACATGTATAGATCTGCAATCGTGGGACTGCACACATATCTGCTGACCTTACAAGACCCAAACCTAGTGAAAGTTTTGAGACCTGAGTTGAATAAATCTAAGATGACTTCCCTACTTAGGCTAGCAGAAAATTATTGGGGAGAAGCAGGAATGGAAATCAAACCAGAAGTAGATAAAAATGAGGCAGCAACTGAATGTGCCAAAAAAACATAAGAAAGAATATAAGACGAAGGACCAGATGAGAAGGCAAGAAATGTGGAAAATGCATAAATATAGTTGGAAGTATAGAAAACTTCTGGAAGAACCTCATGTTGATCAGGAAAGAATGCAGGAATGGTTATGGAGAGGTAAATTCAAACCAAGAGATGAAAGGTTAATACTGGCAGCCCAAGATAGTGGACTACATACACGTTGGTTTACAAAGTCCATTGAACATGTGGGAGAAACAGATAAATGTAGGTTTTGTAAAACAGAATTAGACACACCTCTCAACCATACTGAATTCCTCAGTATTTCCCTGTTTTGAGGGCAAAATAATGGGGTGCCATGAATTCCCCAGTGGCCCCTTCAAATCCTGATTTTTATTTTTATTTTCAGTTTTTTATTACCACTGATGTCATCATGCATTGCCAGCATGCACAATGACATCAGCATCCTGAGGCAGTGCCTAACTGCCTCTTTAAGACTGGGTGAAGTTAAAAAGAAAACAAGTTGTTTATGGCTGCAGCCTAACCACAACTTGCGGCAGCAGCTAATCAAACAGGATGTACCGATGTAGCAACAACGTGGACTATTCTGCTCCTTGCCCAACAACACAAATCAGGAATACAAAAAATGGTAAGCACTAATGTAAACAGCAATGTAATGAAAACAGGGTCAAGTCAGAGTTAATGACCTTTGATAATCCATTCGGGGCAGACTACTGTAACTAGCAGTTTAATTATGTGCTGCCTGCTGTGTTAAATATATGGGTGACAGTTCAGTCAAATATGTTTTTTTACATTCACCATCATGGCTTAAGTCTAATAATAGTAGTATATGTTGTAAATTTGGATTGAGAGGTAATGCGATTGTGGGACATGTCCTGTAAGTAGTATTGAACTGCTGATGAAAGTCATACAGGGACTGGATTCGCTTTGGGTTATTAGAGACAACACAATCAGTAGGCTTGTTTGGAATACATTGAGAGGATTTTTGAGCTCATATGTCCAAAACAGCAAAGCACTGGAGCCCAACCTCAAAAAATGGCACAATGAGGATCGAAAAACTGGTTTTATTGGTACAAATTAAAGCTCTTTAAGTGCTTTCGCGTATCACGTGTGTATCATGCTGATGAAAGTGCTTCATTGCTAGCAATAAAACCAGTTTTCTGATCTGTTTTCTGATCCTTGCTGTGCCGTTTTCAAGCTTGGGCTCCAGGGCTTTGCTGGTCGGAATTATCTGTGTTTCGTTCCTAGTTTTGGTCATATCTTTAAAAAGCAACCAGGTATTGTTTTGGAAGTTACTTTCATGTTAACTGTGAATGCCCAGCATTCCATGTATTCAAAAACAATGAGTTTTTTTTTTCAAAAGCTGACAATATAAACTTGTGCTGTATGCTAAGATACATCACTGAAGCTTGCTATTTTGCAGTTTAAATACACTGCATTCTATTAAAATATACAGCGTTTTGAGGAACTGTGTAGTTGAATTAGGATGCCATGGGATGAACAGCAGTTTCACAATGTTTAGGTTACATATCTGTCAAACTAAGCAAAGCAATACTAATATTGGCAATAATGTATGAAACATTGAAGAATTGATATTGGGGCATACCTCCCAATTGTCCTTCATAGTTTACCTAGTCTCTCCTAAACTTTTTGATTTTCTGGTAAGTTATGGATGATAATAGACAGTCAGTAACACTAGACTTTAATAGTTTTAATAGTTATTGTTCAGAAAATACATGTTTGTGAAAAAATTGTTTTGAGTAAATTAAACTACTATATACATACATACAGTCCTTAATTTTGACCTCCTCCTATTATTGTTGGATGTTTCCAATTGAAAGGGGGTTGTCTGGTAGTACCATGTAGCAAATAATTGTACATGTTGGTCAGTCTGGCAGAATGAGTGCTTACAGTCTGTGCACAAAATGGTAATAATGCCTTGTTCAAAACTGAATGTGCATTGGGACATGGACACACACACACACACACACACACACACACACACACACACACACACACACACACACACACACACACACACACACAGTTAAGAACTGTGGTGTTTTTTGTTAATGGGTGGGATTTGTATTATGACTGATTTTAGTGTAATTTTTGCCAGTAAAGTATGAGCTTGTAGTTGACATTGTATGCAGATAGATGACAGTTGGTGTTTAAAGAAATGCAAAGGTAGGTTGTATATTTTGGACAGAGAAGCACAAGTAAATCCTACGGTAGTGTGGATAACTTTAAACAGGAAATAGGAATACAAATGTTGGGGATATCATCTCTAGGCTGAGTTACACTGAGCTTTATGAAAGGACAGTGGCAGTGGCTACAGAGCTAATGAGGTGCAGAACACAAGGATTTAGTTCAAGAGGTGATGAGGTTTTCATCCCATTCATTCTATAGGGCAATACTGTCTACTTTGATGATTTTTTTTTTAATCTGACATTGAACATGTAACTGTCATTTGTCAAAATGGTGACTGTTGGGGAGCTTTTCAGGTTTGAGCAGAGACTTTGAATACAGAGCACGTATACTTTAGAGGCAAAAAAGAAATGGTGATGTGATTTGGACACTACATTGTTTTAAGATAAGTGAGAAGGACAAGGTTAAAGAAAGATGGGAAAGGAGACTGGGTGACATCTTGGTATTGTCGCATGACAGACTTGAGAAAATATTCCTATTTGGAGGGGATGGTAGTGCTTGGATTATTTGAGACCTTGGGACATTGTTCATATTTTCTTGCAAAGTGCAACAGATGGTGTAGTCATGTGTGGGAGAGTTAAATGCAGTGCTCAGCTGGGCTTTGTAGACTATAGAGCTTCTTCCAATGTTGACAGTTTCTGCAACAACACAGCTGAAGAAACAGGTTTAATCTGGGCTGGAGAAAGAGATACAGTATATTAACAGAGGGTATGAGAAATCCCACAGTATGTTTGAAGACATGCTAGAATTTGCATTCTACACTGCAGACCGATAGAAGGTCAGCTCTGGGTTTATGAGAAGAGGAAGGGGAATTGTGGTGAACTGATCAGATAGTTCTGTAGGATCACACAGCTTTTTATATTAAATGGCAAAGGTATTTGAAAATATTGTTTGTTAGATTGTACAGCGTACACTGAGAAAAGGTGAATGACATTAAATAATATTGATTTGAGGCTCCTTAGAGTGATTAGCTTCCAAGAGTGAATATGCATGCTGATCATGACAATTTAATTTACATAAAACTTTTTTTTGCATCTGAGATTCTGAATGTTCATTTAAAGAAGCATGTTAGAAATAAAGATGCAGGCATATTAATTTTTAATAATTGTACTTTTGCTTACACACATTTTTTGTACAGTTATGGATACTGACCACAATATCAAAGGGAGCAAATATCCACAGTTTTAGGAGGGATTAAGAGGGACAGACCTAAAATTTAAGTCAAAATTAAGGACAGTTGACTTGAGAAGTATGTGTACTAGAATCAGAGACAACCTACATTACCTGCTCTCACTTAAATTGTTTTTAAGTGTATGCTCAATGCATTTTTGTACCGTGTGCTTGAATCACTGATCAGTCATTCATTTCAGCAAACTGTATTGTCTTTTAATTCTGTTTTTAAGGGATAGGATACCCTAATTGTTTTTGACTAGTTTTAGAAGGCATAGTAGGGTTAAGGGTGTACCATCTCCTCCTTGTGAATGGAAATATTGGGAAACACATTAAGTCTTCAAGCATGCTTCTCATATCTTAAGTGAATATAGGGATGCTGATTACTGGAGTCTTTATAAGACTAGCCATGCAACCTAAATATATCCCATGAATTATTTTAGTTTAGAGATTATTTTAAGAAGTGTATATTATTGAGGGCATGACTCTGTCATCCCAATCCCTCTGAGCTACACACTCTAGGGACCTAAACCTTGTCACCACAATCAACAGAACATGCTGGAGGGATAGATTCCTGTCCCAGGGACTTCCCATACTCTGGAACAAACTACCTATCTATATCAAACAAAGCTCCTCATTAGCACTCTTCAAGAAAAATCTTGATGATTGGATGGGAAATAGGAAATTCACCCCGGGATCACCTCTGGGGCTCTGCTCGACAGGGGCACAGGAAAATAATTTTCTTGGGTGGTGAAAGACAGGATACCTTTTTGGCTAGGCTTATATAGGCCCTAGGGCCAATAGCCTAGTACCTACTATGAACCTATGAGACATGATGATTATAGCAAAAGTATTGTACTCATCATAAATATGCAAGTGAATTTTGTATTAAATATCATCATTGTCATGTACGGGAATTTAAACATACATTAGCTTGAGGCTGTATGTGAAACATTAATGATTATGCTAAATTGAAAAGTTTAATTATGGAAGGATTACTGATAAATTGCTTGCAAGGAACAGGTTTAACATTATCATTTCCTTTAGTGTTACAGTCCTAATCAAAATGTTGTGAGAAATGGGCTTCTTACACACCTTGTAAAAGTATCTTGTAGCTGGATTCAAACTCTTAAACAGCTGTGAGCTTTATCTGAATGTCCTGCACTTACACCTTGTGCCACAAAGATAGCATGCGAGAGGTGGAATTTCTTTACTCAGTAATGTCCACAGTGCTGAGAGAAGCACACCACCACTAGGGGTCTTTATACTACATAAAGCAGCCTAAATAAATTCACTGTTTTTCTTAGGTAGGGAACTGTGTTTGTATGCTGCCAAGTGGAGAGCAAATGCAAATTAAAATGACAAAAAAAAAAATTACACATTGTGAATACTTGCAATGGGATCTCTAAACAGGATTCAAACAATGCTTCATGTGCCATATTTCTCTCAATTCACTTCAGTTATACCATGTACCACAGAACTGGACATCTGTCAGGTTCATTCCCTGCAGTAGGTGCTATTTATGTTGTGGTGAACCACTCAATGATGCTAGGCATATTTGCTGTACATAATGCAGCCTAAACTAAATTTGTCACTTTATTCCTGAGGCAGTGAACCATTTTTGCACACTGTCAAGGAGAAAGCAAATGGAAAAAACATTAGTAAATAAATATATAGTACAGAAAAAAAGCTGACAGTGAATGAAATGCAATGGATGGGTATACGCAGCAATGACTAGAGCAGGAAGTGCATTCAAATGACACATTCATCCTTTTCACATCTTCTTGCAACATCAGAAATATACTTTGTGGAACACATTATCAGTCTTGTAGTTAATGACAAATAATGTGAAAGTGGACAGACAAAAGCTCACATGTTGTTAGCAACAGTGACAAGAGCTGCATTTTAAACAGCACAATGGTATCACAAAATATGATTAAATATGTATTCACATAACCCTTTATAAAATAATCATTTAAGCGGATTCAAGCCACAAATCAGATATTTTTTCTCTAAACTCAATACTCTTACACCTTGTGGCACAGAGAAAGTTACCTGACAAGTGTATTTTCTTCACCGAGTGCTGACGGCTGAGCAATGTCACTGGGGTGGTTTTCACTACATAAGGCAGCCTAAACTACATTTTTCACTTTTTCCTTAAGCCAGGACAGTTCATTTCACACTGCCAAGTAGCTCATAATATTTATCACAAACATTCAGACAACTTTTTGTGAATGACAACTGGAAGACACATGAAATTAATCACAGTGTATATGTAGCATTTAGTGCAGTTAGTACTACATTACAGGGATACATTCAGCCACCCAAGATCTCATAGCCACATCAGTACTATCATGTATATGCTACAATATCAGGACTGTAGCTAATTTCATGGGAGTGTAGAAGGGCAAAGGGAACAACAGTAATGCTTTCATTGTTCCACAGCACACACAATTAATATTGACATCATTTAATATGACTTATCTGTCGGTCCTGTCAGTTTTAGTCAATACTGAGTTTCCAGCATCAGCACATTCATACAACAAAACGAGTGTAAAGATTTAGTATGAATACCCTCGGTAAAATGATCTGGGAACAGGTTTCAATCCCTGCATCACCTGTACTGTTTCTCTAAGCTCAATATCTTTACATATTGTGGCACAGAGATAAGCATGTGACAACTTTAATTTCTTCACTCAGTACTGTTCAGATTGCTGAGGAAAGTGCAACAATGCCAGTCTTCATTGCACTATTGTCAATAGTTTGTCAGTTTTCTCATGGGCAGTGAAATGCAGTTCAATGTTATTGACTGCTACCAGTCAATGGAGCTCAATGCCATATGGAGTGCAAATGATTATAAGGAAAACTGCAGATCAAATACTTTAAATGCACATTTCACATGTTTAAGCATTTTTTTTTATCTTGGAACAGAAACCTGTATAGATTTGAACACTCAAACAAGGATAATGAGATCAATCATTTAAGACTATTTCCCATAGTTGCCAAAGACATATATTTGCAATGAGAAAAAGAGTTTAGATGTAATTAAAATGTGACATTGTATCAAGTCACATTGAAAGTACAATAGAAAACAGTTATGGAAGTCCTCCTTTCTCATTTGATAGTAAATGTCTAGATGATTGGTATATAACAAACAGTTAGGATACATATATACTCACACAATATCAAAGACTGCAAACACTTCAGATGTATCCCTTTATTTCTGTATTGTACTTCATTCCTGCATCTATGCTTTCTGTGTTAATGCATATGTTGTCTTTATCAATGCTTACTGTACTCCATTGAATATGAATAACATTTCTTACTAAGCAGCAGTAACTATGGTCGTTAAAGCCAGCATTTGAGTGTTAGGAATGCCACTCTCCTAAATCACTTAATGTACTTCAGACTTTTTGGTAAGTCCTTTTTTCCTGATATACCCTCAGTAGATGTGCATCAAAAAAGAAACTAAAAGCTGTTTGTTCCTCCAGTCAGAGTAATCATATACATTTGCAAGCCATTTGACAGGGAACACTCTTAATACTCTTCCATGCATTGTTAGGGCATGTGCATGTAATTGTCTAAGTCCTCACACCATGTCTACATTCCCTGCACTTTGTGTAGATTGTGGTATTCAGGAATCTAAAAATTTAACACCTCATTTGCATACTCACAGTGCTCACAGGACTGACTCTGTACTATGTAAAGGTAATCATTTAGCTAATACCATTGTATCATACTGGGAGACTGTTTTGATCCACAAAGCTCACTACTGCTAAAAAACTTTTGGAGAATTATCTATTTTCTATGTTGCTGTGTTGTCAAGGTATGTTGCTATTACTTGCATAATGCTTTCAGTTTAACATTAAAAGGTGAATTTCACTGACTGCTGAAAGGCATTTTTTTTATCTTGATTGTTTTTTCTATCTTTTTTTGGCATAGTCATATCTGCATTATAAAAAGTATGCTACAGATGCTACATATTTTTAGTTTGTATTTAATTTATTGTTTGCACAGTTATAGCAAATGAATGTATTCTAGGAAGGTTTGGCATGTTTACTTTTGTTAACAGAAAAAGAAAAAGAAACATGTGTTTGTGGATTTCTACTTGACTGACATCCACAGCAGTGGAGATGGCAGTTATAACAGTTTTGTCTTACATTTCTACTGCTACATTTTAATTGTTATTGTTAATGCTGCAATGTATTACACATTAAACCTTTGTTATGTGCATTATAGAAGTGTTATAGATCATTGCTGATATTTGATTTTAAACATTTTTTTTTTGGGGGGGGGGCTGTCCTAACTTGTATGTAGTCAGAGGGAGCATTAACTTTTAAATTGCTGTGTGAATGTTGGATGCATGCAGTTGCAAATAATTGAAATCACAGCCACCCTATCTATGCATTATATATGTAATCATGTGTGTCTGTTTTTTGTTTCATCTCATACAGATTTATGGCACCCAAGAAGAAATCTGTACCCCACAAGCCACTATATAGAGATGCAGAACATTAAGTCATTATCTAGACTGTACAACACCATGGAGCTTTTCTGTTAGGGAGTGATAAAGGTGGCCAATATTCCTGTGAAAGGATATGGCAACAAGTTAGTGATGACATTAATGCTGTCAGAGGACATGGGAGAACTTACTCCCAGATAAGACAGCAGGAAAGTGACATGATAACCTCTGCCTACCACAAGAGTGCCTGCAACTGCCCAGGAACAGGTGGCTATGGGATGTGGGCCTGCTAACTACTAACTGAGTTGCTGTCCACTGTCAGAGATCCAGATATCTTGGCAGTGGGATCCCACAGAATCGTTGACTTTGGTGCAGATGTGGACAAGAGATCCAGAGTGTCACAAGCAGACTTCCAGTTGTGCAAAATGCAAGTGTCATTGTTATATCTTTATCTGTGTATATCTTAGATGTCTAATGTATATATATATATATATATATATATATATATATATATATATATATATATATATATACATATATATATTTATATATATATATATATATATATATATATATATATATATATATATATATATATATATATATATATATATATATATATATATATATATATATATATATATATATATACATATATATATATATATATATATATATATAGAACCAGTGATAAATGTGAGTGAAATTGCAGTCATAGAGAAATGGTGGAGTGTGTTTTGGGGTTGGGGGCAATCCAACTGTTCACTATATTTTTGTATGAGAACATTTTAATCTGCACTTGTGAAGGAGAGTGTTCTCTTTTTCTTGCTTCATTTGCATTGTGATACTTAACAGACTTCTTTTCTTTCCATTCCTCACTTACAGGCACTTCTGGATTGCAGCCTGCCCGCTCACCTGCACATGGTAAGTACACATTTGGTTATTGTTACTACTGTATATAAGGTAAATTCATGTCTATATGAGAGTAAAGTTTGTGTTGCTTTAGAATCTGTTAAAGTTTAACTACCTTTTGTATAAGGAAAACGTGATCAATTTTATTCCTCCTTTTTCAATTTGTTTAGTTTATTGCTTGTTATCATAGGTGATCTTGACACTGGCACTGTGGATCTCCTACCACCTGATGTTGGAGTATCAGTAGCCTCTGATGGTAATGATGGCCATGAAGAGGCAATGTCTGGGGGTGCAGATGGTCAGTCTGACACTGAGATTGCAGCTCTCACATTTCTTGCCCATGTTTCGGACACAGTCAGTATGCCTACGCATACCTATGACACAGAAACTTCTGATATAGGACAGGTCGAGTGTGACACAGTTGATGAGGCTAGTGTAGTTACTCCAGTTACAGAGCCAGTTACTTCACCCATGGAATGGTACCACGCAACAGGGTTGGTAGGGGTGCTTGGAGGAGGCCTGCTGTCAACTCTTTTCCTGATGATGCTGGTGTGCCATTAGGTGCCATTAGAAGTATGTGTAGGGCCGTAGTGGAAGCACAGGCACATCCCACCAGGGGACATGAGTGACTCCCTTAACTGGGTTTGTAATTCCTCGGTCAGGGTGAACAACACACTGGATCAGGTAGTGTCTGTGATGGAAAGTCTGCTGGTGGATGGTGGGAATCCACAATGCTGGAGATCCGCTACATCTTGTGGTGTTAGCAGATGTGGCTGTGTAAGATCCCACTCCCATAGTAACACTACATCCACTGGTCTGTCAGTGTTTGTGGTGTCCACACCTAGATACGGTAGGTCAAGGGGTTGTGGTCCTGGATGTAGTCGTGTGCAGAGTTTAAACAGAAGACATTGCTCACATTCATGTAGCACCCTAACTTTTAGCCAGGGCCATGGAAATAGCAGTGCAACTTCTGTCAACGGTTGTTCTCGTGTACTAGGGTGAGGACACTGAACTGACTAATTTACCATACGTGGCTCACACCTGTCCAAGATGCCTGGACATAGTGCTACCACTGCTCTTGACTATGTTCATGCAGACACAAACACATAGAAAAAAAATATTCACTTGCCCATACTACCTCTCACACATGCAAACTATCTGAACAGTAATGTTGAGTGCTATACATCTGTTGTTACTGGCCCTGAGCACTGTTTACTCTGACAGGTACATGTATTTCTTACTTGCTCACACTCACCTCTTTGGTGTCAGCCTCACCCTCCTAGCTCTCTCTGCCATGAAAATGACAGTGACTGTGCCCTGTCCTTTGCACATGTCTTTCTCATCTACAGTTGCATATATGTCAGATGCACATGGTGGAGAGATAATACTTGCATATTCCCAATCTTGCATTTATAAATATGCATTGCGGAAGTTGTTGATTTCTTGTTCATACTCATTTGTGAATGATTGCTTTTGTAATTGCTGAACCTCATTGTATTTCAGTAAATATTGTCATTACAGTATTATTAGGCACTGCAGTCTTGCTTCTTGGCATAGTTGTGCAAATGAGGATATAATTGACCTGTTCCATGTTTTGTAAATGATGGTCAACTGAAATGCCTGATGTACAGTATTGCTTGTAATATGTAAGCGAAATATCAAAAATCTAACACAGGAGATACTATTGACAAAACTCTAAACCTCAGACAAAATGCTCTGCTTAGGGGCATATACATGTTTCCATATGACAGTAATCAGTTATACACCTTTTTTTCTTTACAGGTTCCATGCTTACATTTTCATTAATGCAGATACAAATTGTGTCCTTGGGGTTGTCCCTGTCTGATACTAACAGAACACAGGCATTACATGGTTAAATAAAGGTTGTGCTGTTTGAAAGGCATCAGTTTTCCTATTTGTATGTGGGTGGGATTGTAGGCTTTGAGCTAGGTTGTGAGTGTGTGTGTGCTGTCCTTTATCTCTTAGCAAGAGTCAGGGCATTTTATTTATTTATTGTTTTATTTATTTAACATTTATTTACCAGGAAAGTCCGACTTGGAACAAAGCCAATTTTAGCAGAGGCCCAGGGAGAAGCGCTCCAGATGCATGTCTTTGTAACATGGGAAGAAACTGGAGCACCCAGAGAAAACACATGCGAATGCAGGGAGGATATGCAGACTCCGCACAGAAGGCACTTCAGCCGAGAATCAAACCAGACAGCCTCTTCTTGTAAGGCTACAGCACTACCGCTGCACCACTGTGCCGTCCATACTGTGCATACCTCCATCTGCCAGCACCATCTGCAGCTGGTGAGTCTTCCTTAGACTCTTCACCTGTACCTGCTGCAGCTGGTCCTGCCTGTGGTCCTTGAAGTTGTGGTCTAGCCTCTTGCTATCTTTGTTGAAGCTGTTTCCTTAGTCTTATATTGTGTAATGTGGCACAGACTGCATGTATTTTGGCAGAGATGCCAGGGTCATAATGCAGTACACCTCCCAATGTGTCTAGACAATGGAACCTTGATTTCAGCAAGTGAAGAACATGTTCTATAATATTCATAATTTGAGCACGGGCCTCATTGTATCCTTGGTCAGTGGGGTTGTGTGGGTTTCTCATGGGCATCATGAGCCAGGGCTGCAGTCCATAACCTGCACCCCCCCCTAGATGTCCTTGAGGAATGTCACCCCTAGCAAACAAGGTATACAGCTCACAAGTATGTCATGTGTGTGAGTCATGGAAACTGCCTGGGTTACCTGCAAAGAAATTGTAGATGATCCCTTGGGGATTACAAACAACCTGACATTTTTACTGTTCCCCAGGTGGGGATTTTATTTCTATGTGTGTGTAATCTATGGCCCCCAACACTTCAGGGAAGTGTGCAACTGCATAGAATTCCTGCAGAGTTCTTGCTCTCTTCTGTGGAGTTTGTGGGAAACATATATGTTCCCTTGCATGTAGTAGTATTGCATTTAACAACTGATGTAGAATTCTGGAGGCTGATGGCTGTGGCACCCCTAATATATTCCCTGTGGTTCTCTGGAAAGTAAGCGTAGCTAGTATATGTTATTCTAAGCATACCTTTGTTTCCACTGGAATGGGCTCGCTACAATTCTCCTGGGGCCTGAGGTGGGGGAGGCAGAGGTTACAAATTTCCTCCAGTCTTTCCTTGTCCATCCCGTATCTCTCAACAATTTCTGTTTCATGCAGTCCATAATAAGTCAAGTGGGATGCAAAAAACCTTCTTCTTGCCTGAGGTCTGGCAGCAGCAGCACTTTGATTTAAATCCCACTGCACATACAGCATAATAATAGCAGGAGCGACCCCTAACGTGCTTTTTTAAGAGTTATATAGCCTGCATGCCAAAGAGTTTTTGCGTACAAGGCAAAAGCCTACACTGTGTGCATGTTTTATAGCTACAAAAAACTCCACAGAAAATTCACCAAGCACCTAACTATTTAACTTATATAGCCTTTCCATAGAGACAACTTCCACCTTCAAATATCTGTGATTATAGATTGATCTGTCTCTAAACTTCCATTTCTCACATAGAGTGAGAGAATAAACCACATTCTGGGCCAAAGAGATCTCCCCTTTTCTATCCCAACCACAGGAGCAGCCATCAACGAAGGAGTTCTCCTTTTTCAAAGTGACTATTAGACTTCCCATTTTTGCTTCTGCCTCCAAGAAAAACACTGCCACACTCCAGACAATGTCTAACAGTATCTGCCAATTCATTACAAATCACCTCATTTTGAGCATCATTGTATCACAGTACAGAAAGCCAAATGGTTACACATGAAACAAAGATCTAACCATCTGGTAGGATCCCAAGTCTACAAACTGTATCAGCTCCATACATTTGCTACCCTTGCAGCTAGACTTCATTAAAAAAAAACCTCCTCATACAACCTGAGACACTACTCACAAGCCACACTGACTCACATTACCCCTAGATCCAAACACCATAGCACTCTACATGCATTCTCCTCTCAGGCACCTACTCATTGGCAAACTCTCTCCATTGACCTTTAGGAAATCAACACTTACTCCAAATTCAGAATGCAAATCAAAAAGCAATTCTTCATCCAAGATAAATGTTTCTGCTTCAACATAGGGCATATCACTTATTACAATCTCTTTTTCTCCTTTCCAAGTCTGTTCTCCTCTCTCAGATTTGTTGAAGGTTGACCCACTTTAGAAACTAATGTATATATTGTACATTATATTCTACTTGTTCACTAGAATGTATATATACAGTTTTTCTATGTAACTAGTCTGAACTACAGTGCTATTGCTTATGTTTCTGCATTTTTTATTTCAATCGGGCTGAGCCTGAAATTGGTCAGTGTTGATCAGAACACTATCTTGCTAAACAACTATTAATAAATAAATAAATACATACATACATTAATTAAAGTCTGCAGGTTTTATGCTGCGTTTTTTATAATATGCTTATATCTTACTCATTGTCAGCTTTTTGAAACTTTTGTTTCTTAGTATCCCACAGTCCTGCTAGAAGTGGGACGAGCTATGTGTTACTGGGGATGTAAATTTTATGATAATTAAATGCCCAGATTTTTGGCTGTCTGTACCTAGTTTTCAAGAGCCATTGTACCTATTTTCAGTATCTGCAGGTTGAGAGGTATGTCCACCTCCAGTGTGGTAATATAGGTTCATAGGTTGGTATTAGGCTATCGGCCCTAGGGCCTATACAAGCATAGCCATAACAATTCCCTGGATATTTCTTCCCACAATATTTACTTCCTTGGACCCCTGTCTAGCAGGGCAACTGACATGATCCCCGGGGTGAATTTCCTATCTCCCATCCAATCGTCAAGGTTCCTTTTGAAGAGGGCCAAGGAGGTGCTCTGCTTGACATGTATGGGCAGCCTATTCCAGAGTATGGGGAGTCTCTGGGTCAGGAACCTATCCCTCCAGCATGTTTTGTTCATTTTGATGGCAAGGTTTAGATCCCTGGAGCTTGTGGCTCTGAGGGATTTGGATTTCTTTAAGTGGAGTATGTCCGATATGATACATTTGTTGTGAATATGGGTGCAGTTGGACAAGTCTGTACTGAACTACAATATTTTGCATTCATATGTCACTGTCTGCTAGCTGTAATACTTTGTGAGTAGGTTTCCCCACAAAACAGTGGAAGCTAAATTCAGGGAGTAAAGTGAAATAATTCTTGACCCAACTTTATAAGTACTATGGCATAAAAACAGTGTCAGAATGATAAATACTGTTGCATATTTTAACACATTTTTATATGAGACTGCTAAAAGGTTTCTTACCAAAAGAAGAACATAGTAAATTGATAGACAATTCTTATCAAGGACATATATAGTAAATGAACAAAGCTGTAGAAAAATAAATTAATTGGAAAGGATGATTTCGTAGTATGAAGTATGTGTTTAACAATACCAGTGAAAGAAATTACTGAAATGAGTAGCTAGAATGGCAAAATTATTGTGAATTTTCAAAAAGTGGGTTAGTTATTACATTGTAAGCCAACTATAAAGCATTGTGGTATCAAATTACTTGTAAGCTTGGAGAAAGCTGTGAACAACTTCCATAGGTTCATAGGTAGGTACTAGGCTATTGGCCCAAGGGCCTACGTAAGCCTAGCCAGCAAGGCTCCATAGCTTACGCCACCCAAGAAAGTTATTTTCCTGTGCCACTGTCGAGCAGAGACACAGAAGTGATCCCCGGGGTGTATTTCCTATTTCCCATCCACTGATCAAGATTTTTCTTGAAGAGCGCTAATGAAGAACTTTGCTTGACATAGATGGGTAGCTTGTTCCAGAGTATAGGAAGTCTCTGGGACAGGAATCTATCCCTCCAGTGTGTCCTGTTTTGTGTGGTGACAAGGTTTAGGTCCCTAGAGCATGTAGCTTGGAGGGATTGGGATTTCTTTAGGTGTAGCATGTTCAACAGCTCTGGGTTTGACATAGCTTTATATGTTAGGCAGAGATCATCTCGGAGTAGGTGATATGCTATGGAGTAAAGCTGGATTTTTTTGAGGTGGTCAGTGTAGGGCATTTGTTTGAGGCCAGTAATCCTCTTTGTGAGGTACTTCTGTGGCCTTTCCAGCTGCTGCAGATGTCTTGTGAGGTAATGTAAGAAAGCTTGCTAGCAAATGCAAAGTGTGGAAAAGTGGTATGCTTAAAATGAAGCAGTAACTATAATGCAGACTATTAGAAAATCATATTCACAAGCACAGTAGTATACTAAAGAAAGCTGTTACACTGGTTTGCAGAATGTAAACTAGGGTACAGTGAAAAAATGTCTCACTGTCTTTCAGAGAAAATTAATTCAGATAGTTTTGAAGCGTGTGCACTGGAAATGATAATTTCACTGCATGTTTCATTAGTATGGCATTTCTGAAAAAGTTCAAAAGCACTGATTTTCTAAAATGAACCCAGTAATATTTCTACATTGTACTTTTTGCCCTGTAACTAGGAATGACATTCTACTGGGACATTTTGTGATATGGGAATTAACTGAGTTTTTGAAAGAAGGAACCCAAGTAAGTGGGGGGCTTTGCAGTGAAAAGAAAAATTGAATTGCTGGCTGTTGGATAAAAAAAAAAAAAAGGCAGAAAGCTTTCTGGTATGCAGAGTGAAATCTTAAACATCTGAAGCTATTCAAAGTATGGTAGTTGCAACAGTGGAAAAGATATGCCCCAGGATTCACTAATCTTCTGTGTAAGACTAAGTTAGTCTTACACGGAAGAGCCAGTCTAAGAGTAAGACGGGAGCGCACCATGCATATTAATGAGGGCACGCTGCCTCAACTCTAAAACTAACACGGAGTGTGGACGAGTTTAGGGGGCATGTCGGACTGCCGATCAGTCCAAAAATCCACGCCCCTGCAAGTTTGAAACATGGGAAATGTCTAGTTACATGAGCGAGTCTGCTCACATGTGTACATTCTAACACTAAACTCCCCCATATAGTAAACCCCGTACAAATATAAAAAGTAAAAGGAAATTTTTTTTTCCGATATAGCTGCCCGTATTTGCATGTGTTTGCGCGGGTTTGCCCATTGCTTAGCTACAGTTAGCTGTTTAGACACAGAAGAGGATAATAAGAAAAATATATGCAAATTAAGTAAAATAGCGATAGCGTAGTGGTTAGAGCCTTTGCACAAAGAGGAGGTATTCCTGGTTGAAGTCCCACCACTACACTTTTCATTTTCTGTTGGAAATCTGTATACAAAAATATTTCCTGACATGTATTATTTAAAGTTTTGTAAAAAGCACTGAAATGTTATATGTAGTAGTGAACGAATTATATATATATATATATATATATATATATATATATATATATATATATATATAGGAAGGTGAAATTGTTATGCATACTGATGAATGAGTAAATTATTTTAAGCAATGTAACACTGCTAAGTACATTTTACAAGTATTGAGCATATTTATATTTAATTGCTCGTAGCTGAGCACTGCTTTAACTAGCGCAATGTCTTTGCGCGGAGCTGTGCCTCGTGCAAGCTAGCGCCAACAGAACATGTTTGCGCGTAGCTGCGCACCATGCTAACCAGTGCAACGTCGAGCAACGTTGGACAACATCAGGCAACGTCGAGCAATGATGAGCAATGTCGGGCAAAGTTGAGCAAAGTCAGCTAAACATGGCCACACCTCCTTCCCTGTACCTTAACCATTGAGGTCTGGCCAGTAGGAAAATAAAAATCAGTGTCAGGGCTTGAACTCGGGATACTGTGCACTATAGTCACAGTACATAACCACTAAGCCATGACAGCATTTCATAACCATGTACTTTCAACAGACACATATCTATCAAAGGAATATTAAACATTGCTAACATCAGCTAAGCAGGTGTGCCTACAGCTGAGTTTTTTCTAAACTGGCCAATCACAAATAAGTGTGGAAAATGAGGCATATTTAAGCTCCACAGGCGGGAATACTTGCCATAACTGGTTGTAGCTCCCTTCTGCAGTCAGCATGGTCGGGGTTGGAGAAGGCACTCGATTTTGAGCGCAACATTGGGGCATTGAGGAGACCAAAGTAGTGGTTTGACTCCTTGTCCACAATCATGAGGAAAGACTCCTGCGGGGCCAGTACCAGGGCACCCAATACAAAACGGAGGTCTGGAACTGTCTAGCTCATGATCTCTCCAGTGCCACTGGTGTTCCTCAGACTGGTGAGCAGGTCAGGCACCATTACTCTGACCTGAAGCAACGCAAGGAGGATCAACTGGACCAGTGGATCCAGGAGGCCCGTGGGATGGCAAATGCCCCAGTACTGAGTAAGTAGCCATTGTATTAAGTATTTAAGAATTGCTATTCTTGTCTATACTATAGATAGGTATGTCTCATTATCACTGCATTTGCTTCACAGCTGCAGGTGTTTGGGATATGAATCAGCAAGCCCATGAAGATAGGCTGCAAAGGCTGTATCACCAGACAGGTTAGTAATTATTCTGCATGTACTGTTATATCAAGTAAATGAGAGAGCCTTCAAAAAAGTGTTTTAACCCAATAAATAAAGGTATAATAATTCTTTAATAATTATTCTGCATGTACTGTTATATAAAATAAATGAGAGAGCCTTCAAAAAAGTGTTTTAACCCAATAAATAAAGGTGTAATAATTCTTTAATAAAGGTATAATTCCTGGAGTGCGTCTGTGTGATTTTCTTTGATATGTTGGAGTGTCAGTAGCTTTTATGCATATTTACAGCCCTTAACTGTTGGTTCATGCCCAGCATGTACAGGTTAATCTGGCACATGAGTAGCTTGGTATTGTGTTCCCCAGAAATGTCAGTGTGCTGCCAGAAATGTAGGGAGCTGTTAACATATAACTGATAATTTCATCTGAACATATCTAGATAATTATATGAAAGTAGAGCTGTCAGTGTACCATCACAGTAGTATGTGTGTGAGCAACTCTCAAAATATGTAGCAGTAACATCTGCATTCTGGACAGTTTGTATATCAGATGCAGCTCATGTATATAATGATCTAGCAAAATCCAATTGCACAATAGAAGGATATTGGGTAGTGTAATAATACATGTAAGGGACATATAACTGCAGTTAATAGGAATGCAGTGTAAACTAGAAGGATATATAAGTTGTTAATTGAGCTATCTTTTCCACCCTACTGTAGGTGCATAAAAAAATGCAATTCCACACCTCAATGGGTATGTCTAATCTCAAAACATTTGTTTGGACATATGTCCTATTGGTTTATAAACAATTGCATTAATTTCTATGCATGTGCCCTGTTTAAATACCACAATATTGGTGGCCTGTTGCCATCAATTAAACCTGCATGCTTTTGTAATGCCCACAGTTGTTCTATATATGCATGTGCTATGCTTGCTTTTCAACTGTTGAAACTCTGGTGTGTTGGGTTAATGGGAATACTTCTGCATGCTGTTATAACTAACTGGGAATGCTGTTGACTGTTACTAACCCATATCATTATTAAATTCTCCAAAACATAGTTCGTATGGGAAGGCCAGTCCCAGCGGACCCACCTGTCCCACCTCACCTGGCCATAACACCTGGCACCAGCAGGTCCGGTGCCCAACCTGGGACCTTCTCCTCCATTGGCCCTGTGCCACCTTGGGGTGGAAGCACTCCAGGGGATGGGGCTCGGCCCCCCGTGCAAGTGAAGGTGGGGGAGGGCCACCTATCACCCTTCGAATGATCCAGGCTGTGGTGCGTAAGATCGAGTGTTCTGTTGCAAAACCTCTATGCCAGCTTGAGGCACGAGTGGCACAACTCCCGGGTCAGCCTGCCCCTCCTACAAGCCCCCAGCACAGCCACCCTCTGGGCTGTGAAGGTGCAGTGGTGACTGCCCATGGGTGGGAATCTCCACTGTTGCCATCTGTCGGCTCATGGGCTTGCGATTTCCAAACATCCCTCCCTGTCAATGGTGTTCACCCACCATGTGTCATATTCCGCCCCTGTATGCATCTTGTTTGTCTTGTCTGTTTACCTCCCTAACCTACCTCCCCAAATATACCTACTTCCCCTACCCCACATTCCACTCTCACCTGAAAAAAAAAAAAAAGGGCAGTCAGCTCCCAAAAAAGAAATTACGCCCCATACATAGCTGCCCATTTTGCACACATGTCCCCTGGACACATAAAATGTAACTTAATTGGCATTACAACATACTTTTGTTGTCCTCACCCCTCTCTCAGGGGTTGAAGGTTTCATATTTACCTCCAAATTTATTCCATATGCACAACTGTTGCTGTTAAAGAAATGGGCAGCTATGGACCTTCCCTACACCCGTCCTGCACATCCCAAGCAATTTTCCCTACTGTCTTTCTCTCTTTGTGCCCCATTTTCACCACTTTCCTATCTCCCCATTTTCTTTTCTTTCAAAGAAATGAGCACGAGGGTTAGCGGGAGTAAGCACTATTAAGCAGTAGTTAGCGGGTTTGTGCAAATGTGCGCATGTTTGCACTTAGCTAAGCATTGTTAAGCATTGTGCAAACCCACACAAACCCGCTTACAACTGCTTAAAAGTGCCTTAGTCACTCTGTATGTGAGGGCCCTTGTTCTGCTCAGCAGCAAAATAAAACACCTCTGTCAGTCTTGAACCTGGGACCTTGTACACACTGCACTGCATGAAGTACCACTAAGCCATGGTAAATATACCGCAAGTTGGTGCTGAAATAAATATATCATGTATCAGAATGAGTGAATGTAAAGGAAAAATAGGAATGCCATACCATACAACTTGTTCTGTGGATCTTTACCAACAGTTGTTGTGGGATTACATTACATGACTGTGATAAGAGAAGCAGCCATTCTAGCAGGAAATAATGTCGCACCATCACTTTACAAACCCCATACAGTATCACAGCAGGACAAACACTGGCATATCTGTTTACGGCAGAGGCCATACCTCCCAACTGTCCCTAATTTTCAAGGATGTCCCTGATTTTGAAAAAAAAATTAGCTCTGTCCCACTGAATCCCTCTGAAAACTACTGACTTTGGCCAGAAAGGTGGTGAATTACACGTAATGAGTAATGACAATAATTAAGAGTTAGACACTTCTTTTACTTCAGAAATGGTGTATCAATCCATATGCTCTGGTTCTCTCAAAGTCTCAACTTAATGGCACTAATATTTTAAAGGTGTCCCTGACTTTTTCTCTACTTTTCCCTGAGTCTGTTTAAATATGTACCTGAGTTTTTGAGAGGTCTGGCAGAGGCAGAAACACAGAGGCATAGCAGCCTTTCTGCTGTTACACACTGTGCAAATAGCTTTGGAAGGAGTTCCGGAAGCATACCCTTATGTAGGAATACAACACTGAAATACAAAAGGATGTAGCCATGTACTGGTAGCAACCAACTGTAACAATGCCATTGCTCTAGTGCTGAAAAGACCTGTGTGGTGCACAGACAAAGAATAACAGGCTAATCTCTGGCTACCATGTGGATAGGTCCACAGTTGGGAGTTATGCAGACAGACTACTTGCCTTGATAAACTAATATGTACACAGCAACCCTGTAAGTCCAGCTAGATAAAATTCACATAATAATATGTACGCTCTCTGTACTTCTGCACCCCTACCCAAATGTAGAATATACCTGTGTGTGCAGGGTCTACCAAGGATGCAGGTAAGCATACTGACAGTACTGAAATGTGTCCAGTTTTCCTGAGCAGCTTGTGCTAATGTAAACACTAAAAAAGCAGAAATTGTTTAGAACTGAGTAAATGAATATTCACAGTATAGCAGTTCTCAAACAATTCTTGTGCCAAAGGAATACATCTCAATAATTAGCTTTGTATGGCAGTTAATTGTAAAATTTGAAAAGAAAGTACATCCTCCCATGTATCTTGTGTAAGCATTTTGAGGGGTGAGTACATTTCTACACTGACAAGTGTGTACTGGAAGCAGCAACATTTAGGTCTGAGTACAAAATGTAAATCACTGGCTACACCCCTGGCTTCTGATATAAGAACTATAACAACCTTCTGTCTTAAACAATGATGTCCACAGCAAACAAGGATGATCTCCATCTTGGAAAGCTGAAAGGGCCACGCCTACCTGAGTTAGCAATTTATAGTACTGGGTTGCTATGACAGTGATTACTGCAATTACTACACAGCAGGCTACATGCAATTAGCAAATGGTGGCCACTAATTGGTGCAGAGGCCATCAAATGCTCATGTGCAAATACCTACAAAAGCAGGCTGCAATCACTGCCAACAAACTCTATTGCAGAGACTGACAGAGAGAGAGACAGACAGAGAGAGAGAGAGAGAGAGACAGAGAAAAGGAAAAAGAAAAAGAAATAATATCAAATCATACAAAGGAAAGATATGTGACACATATGTATTTACTGGCATGTAGTAGATGTTTTGGAAGAGTAGTCTACATAATGTAAACCATTCATATGTGGCAGCAGTACTTATCTATGCACAGATGTCCTGCTTAACTACTGCTATGGACAATACAGTGTGTACCTGTAGGCAGTGGGACATACCTGTGAAATGTGTAGCGCAGCATTAAATGTCAAAAATCTGATCCATGTTTATCTGTGTTCTGTACAGTAGTGTGGCCAATGGCTGTTGGGGGGATTAGTGCTGCCATTATATAAACATGGGTGTGACAGAGCAACACATGCATGATAGTCATATTAAAGTGTAGCTTAGCATTGGCAACTGCTGTAGCAGTCTAGTATGCTTATCTAGCATTTGTAGCTATATATACCCCCTCTAATGTTAGTGCATGTTCACATGTGACACCTGTTTGTGTTGCAGCAAGGCCCACCAGTTCAGCTCTGAGGTCCAGGGACTTACAACAGTGTGGACCTTGTGTGTGTATGCCACACACATACGAAGAAATATATATGTGTCATATATATTCACATCTGTATATGTGCATAGAGCAGGGGACATATTGCAACTATTTGTGAAGGGTGGAAATATATATGTTGGTGAAGGTTAGTATGCACATATTTGTATGTAGGTTTAAGTGTGTGATGAACAAGACAGCATACAGTGCTGGTATATGACATGTGGTGGTTAAACAGTGTGGGTGGTTTGTTCAGTTTGCAATGTTGAAGCCAGTGAGGCCTGCTAAAGCTACCTGGGCTGTGAACACTTTCCATGCATTTATTACAAGACTGTATTATTACATTACTGTACACCTCACATCTTTTGTATAATTGATATTCCCACTATGAAAGGTGAAATGTATATGTGCCTACATACATATGTATATGTACACCAATGGATGTGTATATGTATATATACATATATATATATATATATATATATATATATATATATATATATATATATATATAGAGAGAGAGAGAGAGAGTCATATATACTCATACACACCTGCATCTACTTGTTGCAATAGATTCTCTGTACTGTTGACTGACTGTGATGGCCAATGTGTTTGTAAATATGTCAAAGATATGTATTTGTGGGATAGCTTAGTGGGAAACTGTTTATGTCATGGTATTATGGGTCCTTGCTTTGATCCCAGCAAAAGCTGAGTATTCTGTTGCTAGGCAGAAAAAGTGCTATGGCATACAGTGTGATTAAGTCCCTTGGTTTTAACTGGGGTGTGTCATTGGAGGCTAAAACACTACATCTATGATTATTGATTGGTACTGATGTTGAATCCAAATCCTGTGTGTACTGTAGTACTACTTGAAGCTCTGGGCCTGTACAGCAAAGTATGGTGTATGTCCACATTGCTTGCATCCACAGTTTTGTGTGGTCCATGTATTCATCACAGATTACATTCCCCAAGATTAATGTTTTGTAAGTACTGACACACAGTACTGAATAGTACACATGTAAAGCTTATCTGGGTTGCCATACCTTTGTGTCCTGT
The DNA here is from genome assembly GCF_019279795.1 of Protopterus annectens. NCBI lineage: Eukaryota > Metazoa > Chordata > Ceratodontiformes > Protopteridae > Protopterus > Protopterus annectens. The sequence goes on along the minus strand of NC_056737.1, from coordinate 755,290,078 downwards.
AATTATGTCTGATGTGTGTGTGGGTATGTCTGTAACATGTCCTCTGTCATATGTGTGGTAAAACATGTAACTGTGTATCTAGCAACATTTATAGTGGACTACAGCAGTATGCAACCTATATTCCCAACTGTGCACATATTTTGGCCACGGGTTTGCCATTAACAAGTTGTGTGGTATAATAGTAATACATTTACTGGACCTTTCACTCATTGTGATGGATGACATATTTCTTTACACATCAGCTTGATTTATATCTGCTGTGGCTAGGTGGTGCATTGTGTTGCATACAGTGTGCCAGGTACTCTTGTATAGTCTTATATAGTGATTTTATTTTGTTGCTGTGCAGAACATGGTTCATTGGATAGAGTCAGCCAGGCACTTTCAAGCAGTTGTGGGGTGAGCAGTGATAAGTGGTAGTTAAAGTGTTTCACTCTCAGTTAGCTAATAGGTTGCTATATATGGCAGTTCAATGATATCTGTACTGTATAATGTTAAATGTGCCATATGACTTGCTCAGACATATTTTTTCTTTATGTCTTCCAGGGATCATGGCACATCACAGAAATCCCAGCTATAGTAGTGCTGAAGATGAGATCATTACTAGCTGTATGATTCAGCACTACATTCTAATATTCTCACGAACCAGCCAGAACCAGCAGGAGCGTACTGCAATGTGGCAAGATGTTGTCCGGAGGGTCAATGAGGTAGGCCTGCATAACCGGACATATGAGTAGGTACGCCAGCACTGCAGTGATCTACTCAGACATGTCCGTCAGTGTGCTTCTGATATGCAGAGTCAACAGCTTGCAACAGGAGGTGGTGTTAATATCCATCCCCCTTCACCAGAGTGGAGGAGCTGCTCCTGAGCCTCGTGGCACCCGCCCAACAACAACAGCAGCAGACATACACCATGATGGAGGTTGGAGCCACCCAGCAACCACGCATGGAGAATGCAGGTAACATGGCATATCTGTAGACTACTGTTATCTGTACTGGTAGATCATGCATATGTGAGATGTGGAGTGTGTAGTTAGAAGATGTGGAGCCTGTTGTTGTGCAATACTGATCATTTGGAACATAATTTGTAGCCCTGTGAATGTAAACTGTTGTTGTACTGTAAGATTGCAAGCACACAGTAGCAATGCCACAGTTGTGGCCACTGAGAAACTGTCTCATCTCTATGTAGGTCCCTCTGGGGTGACATCAAGGCAGCTGACAGATGCTGGTAAGTGTGTTCTGCATTTATTATTGTAAATAAAAAGTGCATGTCATAGTTAAGGTGTAGGCCATGTACACATGTAACACACCTACCCATAATGCATGCTGTGCATGTTTGGTGTAAGACCACACACATCCCACTAATGTGATTAGCTGCCTCAAACACATGCAATACCCAGACCATCTCAAACAAATGTGGCTACACTGTAGTGACCATTGGATAGGCAAAGTTGATACTCAACATGCACATAACATACACAACTATGTCATACACAGAGCATTTTAACATGCTACACATAAAGGATTCACAAACTCTCTGTAAAGACACACTCCAGTATCCAAAATCTGATTCACACATTACACATAATATACCTGAGGGGTAGAGGCCTATCATGGGGCATTTAAACACTCTGCAACACACTACACATTCATGTCAGGCAATGCTCCTTATTGGCCTCCTTACAAACCCATGTAACGACTGGTTGTGAAATGGTGAATGTAGCCAAGGTAGTACAGGTCTGGTACAGCATGATTAATGCTGGTTTGGGAAACATTTGTAGCCTTGAGTGACCACATGACGCTTCATGATGATGGCCTATGGTACTATACCCCATCCAGTTATTATAACCACAGTACTACACATAGCTTTCATTGCTATGCACCTCAATGTTGTGTGTGTGCAAACATATGCACCTCTAAGCAATATGCATACCAATCACCATTTGCACAACTGACACATATATGTCTTGTGATGCTATTGAGTGGCTAGTTCATATGACACACATTGGGTATCTGTGATGTTTAAATATGCAGTTGTATTTTAGCATGCCATGTCATGGATGACACTGACATGTCCACAATATGATCTACACTCACCATAACTACTGTACATTGGGTATGTGGATGAATGATATTCCATCAATTATACATGGACCACTGATGATGTTGTGTGAATACTCATCATGCGTGTGCTAAAACTGTGTCCACAATTATTTGCTAAAGACACAGAGGCTGTAATCAGCATTGGATACCTATCTGACACACAGATACACATCCAGCCATGGTATGTAGACCTGTGAGTTATGGTGCACAGTACATTACAGAGTTTTGAATACTTGCACAGCAATGTTGTGTCCATATATGCATTGCGTTCCAGGGGGAGGCCAATCACCTAATAACAAAACACATGCATGAAAGCCATGTATAGTGTTAGTAACAAGGACTGTCTACACTTGCACTGCATGCTGTTGAGCAACACATGTCCTGCATGCTGACATGTGTGATATGACTGTTTTGCTTGTGATACTGTACCCCACCATCACCTGCTATTGTGTATGTTCTGAGATTGCTGGTGTTTTGTGTGTGTGTGTGTGTGTGTGTGTGTGTGTGTGTGTCTGCTTTAGGGAGGAGTGTATTTGTGTGTGTGTGCATGTGTGCACATGTGTATGTGTGCATGTGCATGTGTGCCTGTGCATGTGTGCATGTGTGCATGTGCATGTGCATGTGTGCATGTGCATGTGTGTATGTGTGCATGTGGTCTGACATCATGTTCAGGTCTTAAAGTGTGTTTCTTGTTTTCCTCTCACAGGTGCTGAGGTGGGGCTGGTTCAGTACAGCAGGGAACCTGATGTCACTGAGACAGACAGTGATCATGAGGATAGATGTGTTGAGGCACAGGCAGGTTTGTCAGGGTCTGTTGTTGGGCCACCAATTGACAGTACACAAGTCTCCACCCCATCCATGCACACAGTCATACTGCCTATACATCCATCATCACCATTGCCCTTAGGTGAGGGGCACTGTACGGTTAGCACTGGCCAGGACAGTGTGGTATCTATGTTACATGTATCAGGACACAGCAGCCATAGCCAGATGTCTGGAACGGTACCACATAGGCAGATGCCCAGGGGTTCTCGTCAGAGCACTGCTGGTCATCATGCCCCTGGCAGACATACCACAACTCTTTCATCTACATGCATGTTCCAGGCTGTCATGGAGGCACAGGCATGAATGGAGCGGTACAACAGACAGGGACTAAGGGCACAGAGGGCTCATAACACCTCTGTAAATGACAGTATCCATGACCTAGCAGGTGCCATACGTAATTGCACTGAGGTCATTGATAGACGTTGGGGTGAGACTTTGGATGTCCTACACAATGTCATGTCCATGTGTCAGGACAGTGTGGGATGGTTGAGATGTCGACGTGGACGTATGCCAGCAACATCAGCAGCTGGAGGTCGCCGTGGACATCCAGCAAGTCACAGCCACTCCCGTAGTGCCAGTACCAGCCCCAGCAATGTTGGGGGCTGTCCATAGACTGTCCTGGAAGACCATGTGCATGTGGCTCTGCCCAGTCCCAGCAGGGACCTGGATCCAGTGGACATATGTCAACCTCTGAGGATAGTACCCAGTCTGGATTAGTACCTGATACTGTCTGTAGCACCCCTGCCAGGCACAGGTTCCGTATCCATGGCCAGAGATGGTGATCTGTAAAGCCTGCCAGGTACAGTCTGTAGCTGTCCCACAAATACCCATATATGGCAGCCACATGGTGGAACTGTGTTCATGCAGACACACACACATAAACCAGAAACCTAGGGCAAACACATACCCGCACACATTACATCAACATTGGCCCATAACAGTCCTCATGGCCCTCACACACACACACTCACACACACATGTCAATTGTATGGGTCAGTGTAGGCCTCTGGCAAACCAACAACACACATATGATGAAACCTGTGCCACCTCCTGTCATCTGTAAAATTGATGCAGGAACAGGCTAACATGGTGCTGATGCACAGGGTGACTTTGATAAAGTATAGCAATGGTTGAATGTGTAGCATGTTGTCAACAGTAAAGTGTAATGATATCCTTGAAGGTGCAGCTGAGCAGGCATGATGCATTAAAGCTGTAATTAGCAATGTTGTATTGTTTCCACCAGTGTTTATTCCAATTGTGTTTTTTTTGCCCATGTGCCACTTGGCTGATGTGTGTAGTTGTGTCAGCATGTGTTATACAGTGGACAGTAAGTGTGGGGTGTGTGCAGCACAGGTTTGCAGGTGTACATTTGTGAACATGGTGGAGGTACACTGTCTGCATGTGCATGCATATTGGACACATGGGCAGGGTGACATGCCCTGTATTGGCCAGTGTTAACACTCCATAGTTTCTGTTGGTGGCCAGTATGCATTGTACTACACACATTTTGGAACTTGAGCATGCATGTGTGTGTGTATGACATGGGTTGGCACTGTGCTGTGGGTGATGCTGTTGTTCCTATCTGTCATCGGTTTGCATTACTAAGGTTAACAGTGTCCCAGCTGCATAATCCTGTATTAATGCACACTGTTCACCTACAGGGTTGCATGGACTGTGCTATCACAAACACAAGAAATTCTCACTTATACAGTAAAAGTGCATTAATCTCATGGGCCCCTGCCATAAACTAAATATATAATAGAAGGTGTGATGTTATACCAAAAAAGAGTTACATACCAAGAAGGGATAACCTCTCTGGTCAGTATCATTTGGAAAATGCAATCCCTCAATAAACTACAAGGCAAGCTTCAAAATACAAAATGGCAACGATTCCAAAGACAACACTAAAGCTGTCTTTACTGTTGTTCATAATCTACAGGGGAAATCTCAGATTGGGTCACAGTTAATGTAAATGGTCACAAAGTACACTTATCTGACTGACATTACCAATTCCTTGTCAGACAGTTTGAATGCGAATTTCACCACCCTTTCGCTATACAAGGGCCACCTTTCCAGACCTGCAGAACATAATACCTGATGATTCACAGACACTCTAGTTAAAACATCTGTTTAACAAGGTCCACACCACAGTGGCAATGGTACTGGACAGTGTCCCTGGCTGTGTCATACATAACCTGACATATGAAGTCACCACTCACCTAAACGCTCTGTCCAGATGGAGCCTATATACAGGTTACATACATGTGGAATGACGCACGGTAATGGTGTTCACAGTCCACAAGGGTTGAGCTACAACGTCGTCTTCTCCTTTCGGATGTTCCCATTAGGGGTTGCCACAGTACATCATCTGTTTCCATGTCTTCCTGCCCTCTGCATCTTGCACTGTCACACCATCCACCTGCATGTCCTCTCTCACCACAGCCATAAACCTCATCTTAGACATTCCTCTTTTCCTGTTACCTGGCGGCTTCATCCTTAGCATCTATTTCACAATATACTCTGCATCCCTCCTTAGCACATGTACAAACCAACTTAATCCTGCCTATCTGGCATGGTCTACTAACCTTCAAACCTGGCCTGGCCCTCTAATATACTTATTCTTAAACCTGTCCACCCTTGTCACACCCAGTGCAAATGTTAACATAAATTGATTAAGGGTAGAACTACAACAGGTCCTGGAAACTCTCTCCCTATAAGCCAGACCAATGTTATCTGGAAGGCTATGGAGCACAGCATTATGGAACTCATTAACAGAGACATTATGAGCCTGCAAACACTGAACCATACCCACTTAGGTTCTCTAAAGGCCAGATCATGGCTCCTACACCTAGTAGACTTCAAGCCAGTCAACAAGGCTATAGGTGAGGGAGGGGAGATCAACACAGCCAAGCTATAGCTCACCAACAAATCATACCCATCCCACATACTGGTATTAGACATAACCTCAACAGACTGACCATAAAATATTATTAGATGATGGCTTGACAACTGACGCACAGATGTAGGACACACAGTAACATTTGCAGCCTCCATGTACTATTCTATGCCAGTAACAAGTGGTATTCACCTGCACTCCATCCTGGGACCACTCCTGTTTGGCATATAGCTTTCTTAGGTACAAGCAAACACAGTAGGGATATGTCTGCCCACGTTTGATGAAAATGCATACTGTGGGCTATACTTTATTCTCCAGATGACACACACATCCTCCAAAAGGGTATCATATAGATAGATACCTGGTGTCAAACTCATGCTGTAAAGCTATAAGCCTAAGATAGCATAGTTATCCACTTTTAGAAAACAAAGTATCCCCAGAGTACCACATAGGTAGTAGCCCCCAAAATGTGGAACAGGTACTAATGTATACATAGAGCCATGTGTTAAGTCATCTCTCCTTTGATAATCACATTACCAAAGGGTTTTGGAAATCCCTCTGTGGAGCACATAAGCAATAAAGGGTTTGCATGCAGATCCACAGAGGTTGTTGTACACCTATAATGATTAGTCATCTTTGCCAGACTTTGCTTGCTTTGGAACAGGTTTCAAATATCCCTCAAGCATAAACCCTCACTCACCCTCTTCAATAGAAACCGTGATGAGTGGATGTGAAACGGAAGCCATAGCCCAGGGATCACTGCAGTGGCTAAGCTTGCCACAAGCATACAGAAGTGACCTAAGGTCTGGAAAGTGCCAGCACGCTCTGGCAAAGATAACACATGCATTCATGGAGAAAGCAGAGTACCCACCTATGAAATAATTGAGGTCACATCTATGTATATAGATTTTCCCCACAGCTACCTTGCATGTGTAATGCACATACAGTTGTCATTGTGATATGTCATACACTTTAAAAATCAAAACCCACTCCACATTGGCCAACGGTGTCACACACCTGGAGCACAGACACAGTCAGCAAGTGCAAGATTCAAACTCTTTCCTAACTACATTATGATACTACAGCAGTAGTACACATTTACACAACGTGCTATACACATTACTGGAATTTCACCTTTCCACAGGTATATTTGTAGGATGGTGATATCATTGGACTTGACAAAGATGTGTATACCACTTTTAAGGTGTTTGAGTAGTCTCCAAAAAGGTTGCGCCTCCCCAGGGAAACACACATACACACAGTTGGCAAGTGCAGAATTCAAACCCCTACCTAACTACATTATGATAATGCAGCAGTATGCATTTACATGACGCGCTATACACATCACTAGGATTTCATCTTTCCACAGGTATTTGACAAAGATGAGTATATCACTTTTAAGGTGTTTGAGTAGTCTCCAAAAAGGCTGCTCCTCCCCAGGAGGACACACATACACAGTTGGCAAGTGCAGGATTCAAACCCCTACCTAATTATATTATGATATTATAGCAGTACACATTTACACAACATGCCGTACACATTACTAGGATTTCACCTTTCCACAGGTATATTTGTAGGATGGTGACATCATTGGACTTGACAAAGATGAGTATGCCACTTTTAAGGTGTTTGAGTAGTCTCCAAAAAGGTTGTGCCTCCCCAGGAAAGCACACACAGTTGACAAGTGCAGAATTCAAACCCCTACCTAACTACATTATGATATGACAGTAGTATGCATTTCCACAACATGCTATACACATTACTGAGATTTCAACTTTCCACAGGTATATTTGTAGGATGATGACATCATCGGACTTGACAAAGATGAGTATACAACTTTTAAGGTGTTTGAGTAGTCTCCAAAAAGGTTGCTCCTCCCCAGGAAGACACGCACAGTTGGCAAGTGCAGGATTCAAACCTCTACCGAGCAACATTATGATGTTACAGCAGTACACATTTACACGACACACTATACACATTACTGGGGGTTTCACTTTTCCACAGGTATATTTGTAGGATGGTGACATCATCGGACTTGACAAAGATGAGTATACCACTTTTAAGGTGTTTGAGTAGTCTCCAAAAAGGTTGCTTCTCCCCAGGGAGACACACACAGTTGGCAAGTGCAGTCTTCTTAGTACAAACTAAGTACGTCTTTACACTTCAGCAAGCAATATGGAGTTACAGGGTGCAATACAGACATTACTTGCTGACAGTTTGCACAAAGGTTTTTTTCACATTTGCTAACCTCAGCAGGCTTATCATACTAGGTGTATTGTGAGGGTATTGTATGCATAGGCCATGACCATATCATATATGGGTTGATGCACCACATGCTGGCACACACAGGGTCAAACCTTGAGTAGCATCTTACCTTCACCTACATGATACTGCAATATAACAAAAAGATGATAAACTTCAACAATTGGCTGAGCTTTTGGTGTCATTCAAAGGGGATCCAGTCTATGTCTGCCTGTGATGACATGATAGACAAGCCTTGTTGCTTCACTACAGATGGTTTGCACCTGCCACTCCTATGCTTCTGAATACTGGACAAGGCTCGTGCTGTCCCCATATTACTTTTTTTAGGCAAGGCTCAAGGGTTCATAGGTTCATAGGTAGGTACTAGTCTATCGGCCCTGGGGCCTATACAAGGCCAGCCAAAAAGGTACCCTGGCCTTTACCACCCAAGAAATGTATTTTCCTGTGCCACTGTCATGCAGAGACACAGAAGTGATCCCCAGGGTAAATTTCCTATTTCCCATCCAATAATCAAGATTTTCCTTGAAGAGTGCTAATGAGGAGCATTGTTTGATATAGATAAGTAGTTTATTCTGGAGTATGTGAAGTCTGTAGGACAGGAATCTATCCCTCTGGCATGTTCTGTTTATTGTGGTGACAAGGTTTAGGTCCCTAGAGCGTGTAGGTTCATAGGTTCATAGGTAGGTACTAGGCTATCTGCCCAAGGGCATTTATAAGCCTAGCCAGAATGTGTTGGCTTTCGGCTCCCTTTTAATTTAGTTTCCTGGGCCTCTGTCTAGCAGGGCCACTGAAGTGAATTTACAATTTCCCATCCACTCATCAAGATTCCTCTTGGTGAAGTACTTCTGTGGTCTTACCAGTTGTTGCATGTGCCAATTAAGGTACATACCAAATGGGGCATTGTACTCTATTATGGTCCTAATGAGTGATGAGTAGAGGGGCACAATGACCTCTCTTGATCTAGAGGTGAACCCTTTCGTGATTAGGTGGGCTACATAGAAGGAATAACTAACCACTTTGCCAATGTGATTATCAAAGGAGAGGTTACTATCTACGTGGGTCCCCAGGTCCCTAATGACATTTTCCGTACCTAGTGGATTACCACCTATGTGGTAATTTGTGGGCACTTTGTTTTTTCCAAAGGGGATGACTATGCATTTTTTGCCATTCAGCTTGAGGCCATGGTTTTGACACCAGGTATCTGTCTCTGTAAGACCTTTCTGGAGGATGTCTGTGTCAGCCAGAGAGTTGATTATGGCCCCCAGTTTACAGTCATCTGGGAACTTGGTCAGCCATAGTACTCCAGTGCTTGCCTGTAACTCAGAGACGTATATACTGAACAGGAGGGGTCCCAGGACCGAGACCTGTGGGATGCCACTTGTGACTGGTTTAGAGTCAGACATGGCACCTGCAACTCTGACCATGTGTGTTCTATCCATGAGCCAGTTGGCCACCCATCTCCTGACATAGGGGTTAATGTTCAAGCTGGTAAGCTTGTCTATGATGCCAGAGTGGGGAATGGTGTCAAAGGCCTTAGTGAGGTCCAGGTAGGCTGTGTGGACTACCTTCCCTTCATCTATGGCCTTGGTAACTGTTTCAAAGAAGTCACTAGGTTTAGGAGGCAGGATCTGCCTTTAACAAAGCCAAATTGGGTAGGGTCCAGTATCTGAAGGTTCCCAATGTCTCTGTTTATGAGTTCCATAATAATTCGCTCCATAGCTTTGCAGATCAGGCTGGTCAGGCTTATAGGGCGATAGTTCTCAGGTTCTGCTGTGGCACCACCTTTGTGGAGCGGGATGACTGTTGCTGTACACCATTCTTTGGGTACATAGCCTGTGGTAAGGTTGAGTCTGAACAGTGAATGTAGGTGAGGGTTTAGTTCCTTTTGTAGCTCGTGTAAGATGCAGCCTGGGACACCATCCAGTCCCACTGATGCTGTGTTCTTAGCTTTGGAGAGGGCTGTTTTTACCTGCATGTCCATGAAGTCTGGGGCTCTGCATTCTTCTGGGATGGACATGGGCCCTTTTGGGGGTGAGGGGGGGTGAACTTTGCACTGAACTTGTCCACCAGGATGTTGGCAATGTCAGTTGGTTCAGTGTATTTTTTGCCATTTTGCAGTAGCTGAAAGCATATCTGAGAGTTGCCACCTAAATGTTTGATATAGCTAAAGAAGGCTTTGTGGTTATCTTTAGATTCCTTGCCAATTTTTCTTTAGAAACTGGACTTGGATTATTTTATGAGCGATCGTAGTTTCTTGCTAATAATGATCAGTGATGCCTTTCCTTTTTGGAATTTTGCTCTATCATGTGTTAGTTTCCTCCTTCTGTTGTATAGCTTATTTATGGGCAAGAACCACCAGATTGGTTTCTTCTTTTTGGAGGAGTGAGTCTTGGTTTTAATTGGGATGGCTTGATCCATGCATCCCTGTAGATGCTCATAGAATGCACTTGTAAAGGATTCTGCATTGGATAGCATTATCCTGTAGCAAGGGGGCTTTGAAACTTTCCACTTTGGTCTTGAGAAGTGTGAAGTTTGCTTTTGAAAAGTTTTTTCACAGTGGTTTTGTTGACTGGGGGGGGGGGGGGTGGATGTCCAGTGTGATTACTTCATGATCTGATATTACCAGCGAGGGGTTTACCTCTGGTATGGAACACTGATCAACCATGTTGGTGATGATCAGGTCCAGTATGTTGTCACCTCTAGTGGGCGTGGTGACCAGCTGTTCCAGGCCATTTGAGTTTATAAACTCTAGGAAGCATTGGGCAAAGGACTTTGTACTCGAGTAATTCTCCCAGTCAATGTTTGTGTAGTTGAAATCTCCTCATATCATGGTGTTTGGTAGGACCTTTATATTTCCCAGTGTTCTCAGGAATACTGAGTGAGGGTCCTGAGACAAGGTATGTGATCTATAGCAGGCTATGATCTGATAAGCAGCTTTGCCCAATGTTAGTTGCACTTGCATGGTCTCCAAGGCCTCGTGCTGTGCCACTAACCTGGAGGTGTGGGTATCATTTATGAAAATGGATATACTCCCTCCTTTAGTATTTCAATCTGGGTTTTGGGGCCGACGCTCGGAGGGATTAAGATTTCTTCAAGTGAAGCATGTTCAACAGCTCTGCGTTTGACATAGCTTTGTATGTTAGGCAGAGATCACCTCTGAGTAGGCAATATGCGACAGAGTAAAGCTGTAGTGTTTTGAGACGGTCTGTGTATGGCATGTATTTGAGGCTGCTAATCCTCTTTGTGAGGTATTTCTGCAGGCTTTCCAGTTGTTGTAGATGTCTTGTGAGGTACATAGCAAAAGGGGCATTGTACTCTATAATGGATCTAATGAGTGATGAGTAGAGGGGAACAATGACCTCTTTTATTCTGGATGAGACACCTTTTGTGATGAGGTGTGCCCCGTAGAAGGATTTCCTGACTACTGTGGCGATATGATTATCAAAGGAGAGTCTACTGTTCACCTGTGTCCCAAGGTATCTTATCACACTTTCGGTGTTAAGTATACTACCACCAATGTTGTAGTTCATGGGTACAGTGTTTTTACCAAAGTGGATGACAATGCACTTTTTGGCATTGAGCTTGAGGCCATGGCTTTGACACCAGGCATCTGTCTCAGTGAGGCCCTTTTGTAGGATGTCCACATCATTAGTAGTCTTGATTATGGCTCCTAGTTTGCAGTCATCTGGGAACTTCATTAGCCAGAGACCTTCCATGTTAACCTGTACTTCAGGGAAGTAGATACCAAACAGGACAGGACCCAGGACTGAACCTTGTGGTACTCCACTTGTCACTGGTCCAAAGTTGGACTTGGAGTCTGCTACTTTCACAGTGTGGGTTGTGTTAGTCAGCCGGTTGGCAACATTCTTGTGACATAGGGATTTATACCTAGTTTAGTGGGTTTATCCATAATTCCAGAGTGGGGGATGGTGTCGAAAGCCGTGACAAGATCTAGATAGGCTATGTGAACCACCTTACCCTTGTCTACAGCTTTGGTGACTGCTTCAAAGAAGTCTATCAGGTTTAGGAGACAAGATCTGCCTTTTACAAACCCAAAATGGTTGTGGTCCAGAGTTTGGAGATTACCAATGTCTTTGTTTATAAGTTCCATGATGATATGTTCCATGGCCTTGCAGACCAGGCTCATCTTTAGAATCAGTGTCAACTTTGTTTTCGTAACTAGCTTTGGAGGATTTTATCAGGGATCGCAGATTCTTTCTGAGACTGACCAGGGAGCTCCTCCACTCATGGGATTTTACCCTCTTTTGCAAGTTTCTTCCTTCTGTTGTGCAGTTTGTTTATGGCAGGGGACCACCAGATTGGCTTCCTTTTCTTGGAGGATAGCATCTTGGTTCTGTTTGGGATAACATGATGCATACACTCATGTAAGTGCTTATAAAGTGCAATTTTGAAGGATTCAGTAGTCTTAACAGTATTGTCCATCTGCATGGGTGTCCTGAAGTTCAGCACTTCTGTCTTAAGAAGCATGAAGTTGGCTTTGGAGACATTTTTTAACATAGTAGTGGGGTAGTTCTTTCTTAGTAGTGGTTAGTTTGTTTATTTCAGTTAAGTATTTTCCTTAGTTTTCAGTGGTCCACCTTGGGTCTATAATAGAGTCACTAGTGATTCCTCGTTGTGTCTAAGTTGAGACAGTCTATTTTTTGTTTTCATGTCATAACAACTTGTCCAGATCCCTTTTGATGTCATTCCTTGACGTCCTTTTCTATGGAATCTTATTGTATTCCTTTTAAAAAAAATTTTTAGGTTCAAAGATATATGATAGTTTTTCCTTTAGTCCGTCTCGTCTGGTATCAGTGAGAATGGACATGATTTTTAATATAGCCCAAATTCGAGGCTGGAGTTTATGTTCGATCCGCACCGATTAAGGTGCGGGTCGGACTTCTAGTCGTCCTGTCAGCATGGGGCTTGCAGTGTGGGTTTGTCCCGCACGTTGCAAAATACAAGTTTGTTTACTTCCTCCCTAGGTCACATGGTAAGAAGACTCGGTCTGACAGGACTTATTGGGTATGGATACAATAATTATATTTTAGTATTTTTAAGTAGGACTGGGGTCTACTTCGACTTGAGTTGCACTGAGTGTTGCACATATATATATATATATATATATATATATATATATATATATATGTGTGTGTGTGTGTGTGTGTCCGGAGACTATTGTGAGCATTGTACTCCAAGCTAATGGGTAATATAAGGTAGTCAAGGTACACTTTTAATTTCCTTTTTTAGGGCTTTAAAACAAGGGGGTTGTGATGTCTTGTTTTTTCCTGTTTCTTTTGATCTTGATTTTGGACGTGCAGTTTAATCTGCACGTCCTTTCCCCTTGTTGCTAGATTCAGCCAAAGGGTATTTCAGTTACTGCAAGAAGTTTATGGATCTTCCAGTCCTATAGATGCAGTTTGAATATGTTTGTACTTGTGATGGATGGTAGTACATTGTACATATGGGACTGTTGGGGCTGCCGAGCTGGTGGTGTTTAACGGAGTAGTATCTCGATTGTTTACATTAGATTTATTTATGTCTATTTATCAAGTTCTTTACTGTGAGTATAGTAATTTTTTCGAGGAATGATACCTGACTGTTTTTTATATTTACATTTAATATATTGCAATCTATAAGACAATAGTATTGTATGAAATTCCTTTATATTTCTTTTTGAATCCATACTGTGGCTTTAAACTAATTGATATCAACCATGTGATTCATTTTTAATTAGGGGGATAATTTAAACGAAAAGAAGGGAAGAGACACTGTTTTGCTTGTTTTCTGTGTGTTCTGAGGAAGTTGGATGGAGATTCCGACGAAAAGCGAATGTTTTTACTGGCTTAATATAAAAAACTATATTCTACATTTTATCAAGCTGGACTTTATAGATATTTTTTCGAGCGGAATCTAGTGACAGAGCTTGGAGCGTTTCTTTTTTTGGGTTGTCAATTTGTTTTCTATATTCCCTTTGGTCTGCTTGTTCGTGACATTTTTTAACATGGTTTCCTTAATGGGGGGTGGGTCCAGAATGTGGATATGTAGGGTAATTAGCTTATGGTCAGATGGGACCAATGAGCCGTTGACGTCAGGTGTGGAACACCGGTCACTCAGGATAAACCAAACCCCATAACCAACACAAATAACCACAAAGTTAGCTAAATGCTACTCATTGCCAGAAGTCTCGGCCTCCATATGCACACATTCGAGGCACATCTCACTATGCAGAATACTGATATCTGTGCAGTAACAGAAACCTAGTTCAAGGCTCCAGAGAGCACACCAGCACTACCAGGATACTACTCATTCCATACCTTCCAGCATCAGGACCTGGATCATAGCACATAAGGTGGGGATGTATCCATATTCATCAAGGATACCTACACCTCTCTCTACATGTTCTGTACAGGATATGTACCCATAGAATGTTGCACAGCAACATTCTTCACACTCCACAGGAATGGGGCCACAAAAACCCCTTGGCATTCATGCTCTGTGAGCCTGACGAGTCTGCTGTTTAAGGCAATGGAGCCAATCATAATGGAAGTCAACAATAAAGAGATTGTGAACCTTCACACAGTTGAGCACACCCTGTTTGGCTTCATTATATGCAGATCACACCTCCTGAACTGGGTGGATTTCTTTGAGACCGTTACCCAGGCTACAGATGATTGAAATGAGCTCAACACAGCCTACCTATACCTCATTACAGCCTTTGACACCATTCCCCAGTCAGGTATCATAGATGAACTCACCAACCTGGGCGTGAATCCATACATCACAAGATGGATTGCAAACTGGCTCACAGATAGATTCCACAAACTAAGAGTTGCTGGCTACATGTCAGACTCTACACCGGTAACAACTGGTGGCCCCCACGGTTCAGTCCTGGGGCCCCTCCTGTTTGGTATAGACTTCTCAAATGTACATGCCAACACAGGAGGGTTGTGGTTGACTAAGTTTGCTGGGAACTGTAAAGTGTTTGCCATAATAGATTCCCCAGATGACACAAATATTCTCCAGAAGGGACTCTATGAGACAGATGTGTGGTGTCAGAATCATGGCCTCAAGCTCAATGTGGAGGAATGCATAGTGATCCCCTTTGGTGAAAACAAAGTACACACAAACTACCATATAGGTGTTACCCCCTTAAAACTGACAAGGTAATAAGGGATTTGGTGACACAAGTACATAGTCATCTTTCCTTTGACAATCATGTTGACAAAGTGATTGGGAAATCCTATGTGGCCCACCTAATCAGCAAAGGGTTTGCATCAGGATCTGAAGAGGTAGTGGTGGCCCTCTACTCTTAAGTCATCAGACCCATCATTGAGTACAATGCACCTTTTTGGATGTACTCGACTACGCATATCCAGCAGCTGTAGAGACCACAGAGGTACCTCACCAAGAGGATTACTGGCCTCAAACAGTTGTGTTATGCAACACAACTGGTAAAACTAAATCTGTTCTTCGTTGCGTACCGCCTACTCAGAGGCACACTCTGCCTAACATACAGAGCCATGTCCAACACATAACTGCTGAGCATGCTCCATCTACAGATAACAAAATTGAGTCGCCCTACACACTCCAGGGATATGAACCTCATCACAACAATGAATACAACATGCTGGTGGGATAGAGTACCATCCCAGACACTTGCCTTACTGTGGAACAGAGTCCCAATGTACATCACACAGAGCCCCTCGCTGACGCTCTTCAATAGGAACCTTGATGAGTGGATGGGAAACAGACAATTCACGCCAGGCATCACATCAGCAGCCCCACTAGAAAGGGGCTTAGGGTACTAACTATTAGAATGAGGGCATGGGAGACTACCCAATGGGGTGGCGAAAGCTGCACAACTTGCCTAGGCTAACATATGCCTTATTGAAGATAGGTTCATAGGTATGTAGTAGACTATGTGACAGGTACATGTTTACAGATAGTAGATATGTACTTTATTGTACCGTCATGTTGTACAGCAGGCAGATGGACCACATACACTGTAATGCTTACAGATACTGGTGGCTGTTATGTACACTGGGTGAGATGTGCACCTCATGTCTTTTGTGCCATTGGGATGTGTGCTGGGTGGGACAGTCCTGGATGGCTCCCTGTCATGGTCACCCTCTTACACACATCTCTGCCTATCCATCTTTGGCTTATTATACTGTGTTCCCCCTACACACATATATATATATATATATATATATATATATATATATATATAGGTACATAGGTAGGTAATAGGCTATCTGCCTGAAGGCATATATTAGTATGGCCAGAGTGAGCAGCTATTACCACCCATGGAGTTAGTTCCCTAGGCCTCTGTGTAGTAGAGCTGATGAAGTGATCTATGGTGTGACAGTTCAGTTTCACATACACTCATCAAGGCTCCTCTGGAAGAGTGTCAGTGAGGGACTCAGCTTAATGTAGGTTGGGATGGACCTGTTCCAAAGAAAGGGAAGTCTGTGAGTTATTAATGTATCCCTCCAACATGTTTTGTTTATTGTTGTGATGATGATATCCCTAGAGCATGTAGTACAGTGAGCTTGGGGTTACTTCAGATAGCACATGTACATCTGTTCTGCATTGGACATGGACCTATCTGTTGGGCAGAGATCACCTGAGTAGACAGTATGCAACAGAGTACAGATTGAGTTAAATTCAGTCTTGTTGCATGGGGCAACTGTTTGAGGCCAGTAATGCTCTTGTTGAGGTACGTCAGTGGTCTTTCCAGCTGCTGAAGGTGCCTAGTCAGATTCATTGCAAGTGTGTTGTGGTACTCTATGATGGGTCTGATGACTGATGAGTAGAGGGAACCTCCTTTGACCTACATGCAAAGACCTTGGCAGTTTGTGGGAACATATAGCATAATTTTCTAACCACTTTGTGAATGTGTTTCTGGAAGTAGTGATCCCTTATTATTACCTCCATATTTAGGGTGTTGGCACCTATGTGGTATTTGTATGACTGTAGCTCGAGCCCATACGTTTGACACCACATCTGTTTGACTGAGACCCTTTTTAAGGATGTCTCTGTTGTCCCAAACATCGATTATGACAACCTTTTTGCAGTCATCCACAAACCTTGCTAAACATAGCCCTCGTGTTTGACTGTATTTCTGAAAAGTATACACCAGACAGGAAGAGTCCCAGGACTGAGCCATGGGGGACAGCAGTTGTTACCAGCTTGAACAGGAGACCATAATTCTTACCTTGTGGGATCTATCTGTGCCCCAGTTGGCAATCCATCAGATGACATACGTGTTTATGCACAGGTTGTTGATTTTGTGGATACAACATGTGTGTGGGATGATGGAAAAGGGCTTTTCAAGGTCAATGTAGGCTGTGTGTATCTCATTTCATTGATGCATGTCCTGGGTGACTGCCTTGAAAACTGTCTAGCAGGTTTAGGAACCATGATCTGCCCCTGACCAAACCAAAATGGGTAGGGTTGGGTGTTTATAGGCTCTCAATAGCTCTGTTTATGCGTTCCATAATGATGGACTCCATGGCCTTGCACATCAGGCTTATTAGGCTTATAAGACAATAGTACCCATGGTCTGTTGTCCACCAACACTCGTGGAGTGTGCCAAACTTTGCTGTAACCCATTCAACAGTTTCATATCCTGTATACACGGTGAGTCTCAACAGACTGTTCTGGTGCAGGGTCTGTTTGTTTTGGAGTTCACATATGACACAGCCAGGGAAACCATATTATCCCATGCACGCCGTGTTTTTAGGTTTGGAAAGAGCTGTTTAACCATTCTATATGTGATTTCTGGGTTTTCACAATCTCCAGGTATGATAATGGGCCCTTTTGCCAGTGAGAAGGGGGTAAATATGTATGAACCTGTCTGACAAGATGTTGGCAATGTCAGTCATGTACATGTATTTATTTACAGTTTGCACTGACTCAGAACATATATGAGTTTACATTGATATTTATGACATAGCGAAAGAAAACTTCATGGTTCTCTATGGACTCTTTGACCATGGCTTGGATAATGTTAGGAGTGCTCATTGTTTCTTGATGATAGTGATCAGAGTATTATTGATCTTCTTTGGTTTTTATTTTCTTTGAACAACTTAAGTACTTGGAGTACATAGTTTGATTATGACAGGTGTCCAGTATATTGTATGGGTCTGTTTTCATATCAGTGTGTGCACAAGGCAGGATTGGTGAATAGTGACAAGTGTCTGGAGTAAGAACTGCAACTGCCAGATATGTGTGGCCCACTGCTGTACTCAGACATGGCCTAAGTGTGTGAGCATGCCCAGGATGACCTTTCAGTATGCTGCTGACTGAAATTTACTAAATTTGTTTAAGTGTGTGAGCATGCCCAGTATGAGCATATATACTATATGTGTGTGAAAATCAAGTTGGTTTTTACTTCAGGGCTCACCTTTGTGTTGTACATCGACAGGAAGCACAGTGTGCCTGAAGGGCTTCCACGAGTCATTCTACATACAGTGGGGACAGCTATTATTTGTACATTTCTACCCGATGGGGCACACCTAATTGTTACTGTGGGTGTACATAGGATGAAGGGTTCACCTGACACTTATACACATTTGCTAGGCCTGCACTGCTATGTCAGGTACTCCATTTCACTCTATACTGTTGCCTATCATACTGGCTTGAGGCATACCACTGCACTACAGACCTTAGCTTCCAATTACACGTATATTAGTTTGTGACTTCATAGCCTACCCAACCCACATCACACTGCCTGGTCTGCTGTTATCTGTCTGCATAGGCCTGGGGGAAGTTACTCATATGCCTCTTCAGAGGGCATGATACAGCATTTGTTTGTGTTTGCGTTTGTCTACATTTGTCCTGCTGGCTGTGACTGTTAGGTATGTGACCCGCCCCCCCCCCCAACTGGTATGTGTGAGTGATTTAAGTTGTGTCTGTGCCAGTGAAATGCTGTCATGGCTTAGTGGTTCAGTACTGTGACTATACTGCACAGTATCCTGAGTTCGAGCCCTGTCACTGCTTTTTATTTTCCTGCTGGGCAGACCAGACTGCTTAAGGAACAGTAAAGCAGGTGTGAGCATGTTTATCCAACTTTGCTCAACTTTGTTCAACCTTGCCCGACTTTGCCCAACTTTGCCCAACATTGCTCAATGTTGCTCAACGTTGCACTGGTTAGCGCGGTGAGCAGCTACATGCAATTGTATTTAAATATGCTCAATACTGGTAAAATGTGCATAGCAGTGCTTTATATTGCTTAAAATAGAGCACTCATGCCTCAGGTGGTGCTGCAGGGCTACCTATGTTGGATGCACATAGTACACTCCCTATACATATTTGAAAACAGGTAGTGTCAAGTTAGGCATCCCTTTTACTGTATGTGCGAATCAGAGAGAGGTGTTATTTCCAGGGTTACTACTGAGTCAGTGTATGTGCTATGTGTTGCCTCTTTGCCAAGGCCAGGGAATACTGGGCACACCTCCTTCTGCCTACTGGGGCAGGCTCAGGTTGTTCCTCCTCCGAGTCACGCTGTGCTTGTGCAGGCCTTGGCAATGGTGGGGGGCTGTTTGGCCCTGCCCCATGCTGTTCCTGCTGCAGCTATTTTCGCAGGATCATATTGTGTAGCATGGCACATACCATGACAATTTGGGTACATGTAGTTGGTGAGTACTGCAAAGCTCCACCAGATGTGTCCAGGCACCGGAACTGTGACTTGAGCATCCCAAACACATGCTCAGTAATGTTTCTTGTTTGTGCGTGTGCCTCATTATGAAGTTCTTGTTCGGGTGTGTGTGCATTTCTGATGGGTGTCATCAGCCACAGCTCCAGTGCGTATCCAGCATCCCCCACTAGGTGACCATCAGGGATGTCCCCATTGGCAAATCTCTGGTACAGCTGCATCAGATGCCAGATGTGGGAATCATGATAGCTTCCAGGGCAGCCAGCACACACATTCATTATTATGCACTGGGCATCGCACACGACCTGGCAGTTGATGGAGGGGAAGCCCTTGCAGTTGATGTAGACCCTACTCCACTCACCGGGTGATGCTTTGATGTGTATGTGCGTGCAGTCTATTGCACCCACTACCTCAGGGTATTCTGCTATTTGGTGGAAAAGACACATATTGCTGGCCAATGCCTCACGGGAATTGGGGAAATATACGTGCTCACCGACATGTGCTGACATGGCATCCAGGAACTGGTGCAGTACCCTGGATGCTGATGCCTGTGAAATCCCCATCATATCACCAGCTGGTCTCTGGAAGGTACCTGTAGCTGGTACTCTTAGAACAACACATACCTTGGTATCCACTGGGATGGGTTCCCCTCTGTTGGTTCTGTGTGTAAGGCATGGCCGGCACAGCTCAACAATTTGCTGCAGGAGGTCTCTGTCCACCCTATAGCGCTCCTCTATCTCCAGCTCATGTAGCCCCTGGTAGGTTATCCTGGGTCTGTACACTCTTCTCCTTCTCCTCGCTGTGTGTTGCTCAGCAGCATTCACAACATCACCATCCTCAGCACCTTGCACATGTTGGTTTATGATAGCAAGAGCAGCCCCTAACATTTTGTCTGACTTTAAAGTTTTTAAGCTGTCCCTCTTTGTATACTGCAGTGTTGCAGAGTTCTTGGGAAAAAACAGGGAAGAATGCTGTTTGCAGAGTTTAAAGTGCTGGACTGGGCTGGGCTAGTCTGCTGCCTGTGTAATTGGCTGATTCTGATATATCTCACCTGGCAGCTTTGCTAGTTCTCCTTGATTAACTTCCTACTACTTCTTTTCCTTCCTTTTCCCCTTCTGTTTCTGCCCGGGGCAGCGCCGCGCAAACAAGCGCAAACACGCGCACACGGGCACACACACGCGCACATGCTGTGTGCCCTTTTGCAAGAAATTTCAGATATTTTTACGGCTTACACCTTTGGTTTCTGGTTTTCAAAAAGGACAACTGTAGACACGCCTCTTGCAATCCTGAGCAACTCAGGGCAAACACAGGACACTGTGCTCCAATAAGCATACAGCCTTTCTGACATGCCTCCTCATGATGTCACCTATCTTCTACTCTACTACTCACCTACTCCTATACTTACACTCTTGGGACATGGCTCACATGCTGGGGAAAATTGGGATTCACTATCCATATCCTCATTTGCATAGGATTGCCTACTAATGCTTGGTTACATCTGTCACACTGAGCCCCCCCCCTTAGCAACCACTACTCAGTGTCCATGTTGTCTTCAGCCTGCCATTCACCTGCATGGCAGGATAAGCTTTTTAGTGAAAATGCCTATTTTTGGCTATTTTGAAATTATTTTATTGTTTTTTTTAAGTGCTGCACATTTGCGCGGTACTGCGCTATGCTTAAATATCAGAGATCGGGGAAAAAAATAGGTTTTAACAATTTTAAACATTTAAAAATGCCAATGGCCTTATATTTGGCCATTGGCATGCTTCCTCATCTGGATGCATTCTTTATTTGGAGCTGTCATTGCTCCGTTTAGCAATTTGCAGAACTGTACTCTGTTACCAATGGAGTACATTTCTGCAAATAACACTACTCTTCCATGGACAGGTTAGTGTTTCCTGGATTGCAAATTTACCTCATTTGTATAGCTTTCAGCAGCAAATGAGGTAATTTGCATACCATGACGCTGTCCGTGCAAGAGTAGCTTTAGAAACTCTCATGCACGCCTCTGCCGGCTGTTGCTGGATCGCTCGATAGACATATTGGCTGTCTGACGTCTTACTCCACTCCAACTCTGTGCAAGCTTTCATAAATCTGGCCCAGTCTGTTTACATGTATTAGGCATTTCTGTGCATTTGTAAAATGTCTTGTGCTAAAAGTGAAAAGAAACATGCTTATTACATGAGCCAGATACTTCTTCAATTTGTGGATTGTTCTGTGTTCAAGGTGAGTGAAACTCATTATCTGCTATTGCTTTTAAAGAGAGCTGCATTGCTATTGTTCATAGGAAGGTACTAGGCTATCTGCCCAAAGGCATTTATAAGCCTAGCCAGAATGCGTTGGCTTTCGCCACCCCCTTAGATTAGTTCCCTGTGCCTCTGTCCAGCAGAGTCACTGAATGGAAATACATTTGTTTTGGTACAAACTGGCTGAAAATTGTGTGTGTGTAAATTCTGCATGTGAAGAAAAAGTAAAGGCAAAGAACTGTGCAGTGTATTAATGTACTGACAATTGGTTAAACTATACAATACTGAACCTACTAGGTTATATCTCTGGCAAAATGTATACATTTACACAACATTGAATCATATGAGGTGCTATAAGTGGGAAACTGTCTAACTTTATACAGCATGAACTTTTATTAGGACCTGTCTGTGACAGAGTGTAACTTTATAAACTGTGCTAGGTGCTTCTTGAAAAGTAATAAAAAAACTTTTTAAAAAAGAGAAACTGGTATACCTATAACAATGATTATGTGCCTATGTGGCTGCTTGTTCTACCCATAAAAATGGGTCTTCATGACAGTGAAATGATAAGCTGGATAATAAAGCTCTTTGATGATGTTTTGTTCTTATGACATAACAAAAAGGTGTGTGTATGACATAAATTAATTTACTAAAACTTTGGTGGCATTGCTTGAAACTAACTAGTGATGTGTGATACTAATTCTGAACATACACGAATCTGACATGGAAAAAATGGGTTCATGGTTAAGCAAATCAAGAAAAATGTGTTGATTTAAAAAATTAATACTCCTCACAATGAAAAGGATTTTTTTATGAAAAACAAGAAAGAAGTGCCGATTTTAAAAGTAAAACTCTCTGAGAGAAAAGGGGATAATTACCACGCAAAGCAAGTAAGAAGCATTTATTGTTAATGTGTAATATAAAAAAAAAACTGTCTTCAAACCTGATGAAAGTGATGGTGATATACCTGTCTTTAAAATAAGTGACAAATGAGGTGATAAAAATACCTGTGCTGATATTATACAAGGTGAACAGGTGTCCTTCTCTGCTGCGATCCAGAAATATTGTGTTACCAAAGACAATGGCATTGGCCAAACACATTTGGTACCAAACAGTGATGTGGTACAGTGGAATAAGAATACTTTGCATCAGAATATCTTAGGTAGGATAGACCAAATGGATTTTTTGCAATCCAGTGTTGCAAGTATTTAAAGTGAAACCATAGCTGAAAATAATCACTCTGGCTCTAAAGATTCTAAATGAGCTGAATAGATAATGAAGAACATAACTTTATTTTTGATTGTGCTAGTAAGAAACTAGAAACTATAGAAGAGACATTTGAGTTTATTACAGTAAATGTATCAACCTGTGCAGCAGTTGTTGTGTCTTTCGGCTTTTCCCAGTTAGGGGTCGCCACAGCAGCAGTAAACTAATAAAATTAGAAAATAAACGAGACTGCCTTTCAACATTGTGTAGTTCTACACGAAAAAGAGCATTAGTGAGGAACTATGAATACTAAGGCAGCCGGGGGTCATTGCCTTTATGCAGGCATAACTAGCAGACAAAACAAATAGTAATGAAAAACAATTGGATTGTGAAATAAAAATAAAATTACATGGTTTACTACGCTTTTGGTTGATCTTGAACAGCAAAAAATGTGGCAAAATAAAAAAGAAGAAATAAATAGCTGACTTATCTAAAAGATTCACAGAGCTCTCTGTACAAGTGATACAGTGAAATACAAAGTAAGCCTGAAAATGTTAAATCAAGTGACATAACAACTCAAAAAGAAAAAAAAGAGCAATGTGGTCTAATATTGAGAATTGAAAGACAAACACTCAGACTGACATTGTGTACTTAAAGAGTGAAAGGAAAATTTGTGGCATGAGCTATACAAGTGTAACAGTGTCTGCTTGATCTAAAATTAAAATATTACAGAATGCAAGTGGCAAATGAGGCACTAGATGCACAACTCCAAGAAACTGAAAACAAAGTCAAGAACTCCACACTTGCTCAAGCTTAGAACAATGAAGTGGTTCAGCTTCTACAACAAATGAAACATAAAATAAATAAAGGAAACAGTTCACACTGGTTACTGAGAACTCAGAAACACTATATGCCAAGAAATACAAATATGTACAATAATAGTGAGTTGTGTGCACTTAATCAACATATCTAGAAACTGGAACAAATATGCCAAGAGTGTGAAAACCTTGTTAATATGTTGCAGGAAGAAAAGAGAAAGTTGCACTGCAAACTAAAAGAGTAGTACGATTCTATTCTTAAGACAACCACTCAGTGTAAAAATTTGGAGGATGCAAATAAAGAACTCATCAACCCTTGCTTTTCATGCAGAGTTGATATGAAAAAATGTATGCTGCTATAGCAAGCCTGCAAATGGAACTTAGACACTCATGCTGATTTATCATTGAGATACATACCAATATAGAGAACGGCAAAGACAATCAAGGTTTGAAAACCATAGAGACCACTGAACAGGACTGTGCTACAGACCAGATTTCATGCCCACTGATACAACAAAACAGACAGTCGCTGAGCCCAATGTTGAAGGGGCAAACCTGGATCTAAATGGAAATGTGTAAAATGGCCCAGGTATTAGTTTTTCTTGAATTTAATCCAGTAATGAGTTCAAACCAACAGTCTCAGTAATTATAACAGAAAACTCATTGCCAGCATGGAACCTAAAAAGGGGTCATACAACATCCAAAGATAAATCCACTGAAGAAAAGGACTAGGCTTTGTCATGCAGTATCCTAAATGATGTTGAGGGTATTGTTTTTACCTGCTAGTAAAATAGCAAACAAGCTCACAGAGAGAGAGAGAGAGAGAGAGAGAGAGAGAGAGATACTCCTGCGGAGACCTGCTTCAATCCATGGACTGTTGCTAAACAGCATCAGACTTTGTGGGGCTTGCTAAGATGCAGTCTGTCTAGCTTATAGTGTTCATCCCAGCAAATTTAAGGTAGAGTGTGTCTTGTGTTGTACTGCCCTGCAGTGACTGCTGTGGGAAATATGGAGCTGCAGTAGGAGAAACATTTGGTTCTTGAGTAGAAGAAGGGGTACTGCCAACAAGAGTTGAGACTCTTTTAAGTAACCTAGAGGAGAATTTACTGGAAAAAAAATCACACAATAACAAGAAGACTCCTGTGGCTCTATCTGAAAGATTCCATGGACTTTGCCTGTGACTGTTTTTGGTGGAGGTACAATCGGAAGTGTAAGACTGCTTTATTTTCCTGACGAAGAGTTATGCTTGTTTCCATTTTTTAACTTTATTCCTCTCTGTAAATAAACTGTTCTTGTATGGGATAGTGTCTTCACTATGTCAAATACTGTACTATATATATATATATATATATATATATATATATATATATATATATATACACACACATATATATATATGTGTGTGTGTGTGTGTGTGTGTTTATGTGTGTGCGTGTATGATTAAATAGATTTCATTGTAGCAAGAAAGCAACCTGGTATTCTGTCTGAACCCATGGAACTTGTTTTCTTTTTTGGATGGATCATCTAATACTTGTTCTGTGGTGATGATAGAGGGTGATGCTAATTGGATGGTGTGGGAGGAGTAGCATGGAGGGCAGAGGGGAAATTTTGAATGAAATTTGCCTACAGGTACATGCAGAATATCCTCTAGGTTTAAAAAGGTGGTGCCATCGGACATCTATTTAGTGCAATCCTGAGTATTGTCCTGAGATTCCTGACATAATTGAAGAAGGTTGTACAGTTATAGTTGGAGATGGTTGCAGTATTCAAGTCATATTTAGCTTTGCAATTTTTAACCTCCTGCCTTAGTTTCTTGTTTACTCTTATGAGTTTACATTTAGAGCAGTGAGATCTGATGAGCTTTTCTTGTTCTAGTGTTTGTTTATGCTATGGTTCCTTCCTTGTTACTGAACTTGGAATTATATTTTTTCATGAATGGGGCCAGAGGCTATGTTGTAGGAGCTTACAGTGGAGTCAGAACTGTGGTAAATGCAAACATTTTAGCTATGGGCTCTTATGTGGTAGGGATTGTTTGAGTTTCATAAGATTAGCAGCTAGTGCTGGGAAGTTTATTTGAGGATATTTCTAAAGATAGTGTGATTCAAGGGCACCTTTTAATGGTATCTTATGGAAAATATTACAGAATGATGGGTATATCTGATCAGTGAGGAGTTGACTACAGGTTCAGTGCATAATACTGGCATATTTATGTAAAGCAAATCTAGAAGGTTTGGTCCCTGATTGCAGATAGACACTAAATGATCTATACAGTAGGTTCTTTGATGTTTAAGAACCATTGAACATATTTGCTATTTGCGATGTATGTTATCCATTTTATGGATTTATATTTGAGATTGACCAGGATGATTGGGTTTGGTTCAATGGTTTGGGATTCTAGTTTGTTGAGTTCATCAATATGGGCTACAGGCATGTTGGTAGGGATTATGTAGTAGACCATAATATGGGAAAGGTCAGTATATTTTTAGATATCAAGATATGCAATATTTTCTAGGTCATTATCTAGCTGAAGTAAATGTAAACTGAGCTAAATATGAATAAAAACTGAAGCATCCCCACCAGAGTCAGGGCCATCCTCATCTAAGGATCTAAAGGAGTTATGGGCAGTAAAACCAGGTACAGAAGGAGTATCCTCACTACATTGGAACTGCACTGCCAAGACTATTCAGATATTTATGTTTTCAAACATCAGGAAGGCATCTGGGTGGGTATCTTCTAGCAAAGACCACCACCATGTTGGTAGAGCTAGGCAAGTGCAGAAAGCATTTTAGCCAAATTTGATATCATTTATGGTGACAGCAATATATTTCTCAAGACTAGCAACTGTCTGTGCCAGAATCATACTCCTGTAGCTCAACAATGTCCATCTAATTATGTTCCAAAGAGGTGCAATGCAGATTGTTCATATCTATGTGATCAGTGACCAATTTCACTGAAAGCCATTTCCATGAATGACATTCTCCAGCATTTAAAATGGCAACTGGCAAAAGGGGCATTTAACTTCTGCCATAACACAGCAACTCTAAAGTTTGTTATCAGCTGTGCTATGTGGTAATGGCGTGGAGGACTTCATGACCCACAAAACAATACAGCATTTTATTTATTTAGCTATCTATTTATCTATCTATTTATTTATTTATTTATTTTTAATTAATTCATTCTTTTTTATTTGGCAAATCTATTTCTGTCAGTTTCATTCAAGAAAATGACATGCAGTGAAAATTATTTTAAGGAAATGTACTATATATATAAAATGGACAAATGTGATTTTTATCTGTATGTATATTATGCTTATCCACTGCTAAAGACATGATATGAATTAAAGTTACATGTTTTAGCCATGTGCTGAAAGTTGTAGAAGCATTAGAAAACTTTGTATGCACTCATGCATTTATGATTTATTTTTGTAAATTAAACAAGCATGTTTGACTAGTGTGAAATTTAATAACATCATGCCATTCATATATTTATTGATGAGAGCAATTTGGACATTACAGTAAATGTCTTAGCTTTATATTTCTCAGATTTGTTATCAGATGGACTCATTAACAAATATATGAACTGCCACCAAACCAAACAGATAAAATATCATGGCATATATTTTCAACAACAATGGCATACAGGGTGTGTCAGTAATAAGATTTAACTCAAATGCTTGCTTGTTTAACTATGATGGCTGCCACAGGCTAAACCCACAAGTATGTACAAGCATCATAGAAAAGTATTCAATATGCTAAGCCACTAAAACAATGAAAATACAATTATTAACCCATTCTTACATTTTGCTACCCAGGTAAAAGTTTTTGAAATGTAAAATAAAAAATTAATTTTATTGTCATTTTACTTATTCTCGATGAATCTCTGCAAAGTTATTCAGTGATAAGTATATATGCAATGCAAAATAAAGGATATTTTATAAAAAAATGTTAAAAGGTGAGGAAGAAAACAACAAAGCAAGTGTAAGTTCATGTATTCTCTTCTTAATGATCAAACAATGTGGTGAATTTTATTCCTTTTACATATATCTGCTTATTTTATTGTACCTGGGCCCTAGAACCCAAATAAATGTGTTGTTAGCACTTTTTTGGAAAGATATACATATCTGAAAATATTTTGTTTTGAAATAACTCTAATTTCTGACTTTTTTTGATAACTTCCTGGATTTCTGCACTCCACCAGTAGCTTCCTTCCATACCTTATTTGCATACCTGGCTCAGCCTCATATCTGTTCAGTAGTCTTTGCACATTGTTTTGAGACACTGACATTCTTCTTCTTCTTCTTCTTCAACTCCATCTATTTTGTCCTCTTCCTTAACAGTTAAGAGTTCCTTAAGAGGCCTAAGTATTTACTTGAACTCTTCTGCATTCACTGTAGTCAACTTCTATATCTTCAGCCTACTCTCGTATGATTTTAGAACCTTCTCTGACCACTGCTTGCAGCTGATTGTGGCCACCAGTGGTTTATGCTGTGGTCCAATTGTTTCACTGGAGATGACTTTGCAACCTCTGATTCTACTCAGTGCCCTTTCCTTGTTATGACAAAGTCTAAATGAGCTGTAAATGACCTTGTGACTATTTTGCTGGCTGAACCATGTGTTGACCACCATCCAACCATTTGTCAAACTTATATCCAGAATGGCCTGCCCTTTAATTTTGTTGTTCCACATTTGAGGACCCTGTTCTGTCAGCCCTGATATGAGAATTCGGGTCTTCTACTATGAACACCAACTCATGTTGTCCTGCTTTGTCTAGTAGGTACTGTAACTGCTGCCTGAATGCACTCTTTTCTTCACAATCACAGCCTTGCTCAGAGGCACAGACTGTGATTATGAACACTGCTCTGTTTTTCCACTGGCTTGTGATTGCTATGAGTTTGTCTTTTATTCTGATGACATCCCTCACTGTCTTCTTAAACTCTCTCTCACCATTTTCTAGTATGTCCTGTCCCTGAATAATAAAATGTGGATCCCAAGTCAAGTAGCTTTGCTGCACTGCCCTTCCACCTTGCCTTTTGGATACATGGAGCATCCAGCCTCCTGTTTACCAGCATGCCATCCACTTCCAAGATGCATCCTGTTAGGGAACTTATATTCAATATAGTAGCAATTCTTTGGTCATGATTGATTGGCTGAATGGGTTTGAGCTCAGCTTTTTCTGAAAACAGCTATTACAGGTGACCCATGCTGGGCATCTAGACACTGGCTGAGCACTGACCCAGGACTGCTGGGTATTATGGGAGGCACACCCTGCCCAGAACAGGCACAAACACCCTCCTGCCATTAGCATGAACTCTAGTATAGGTTCTTGTCCAGATGATATGCACATCACAGGTGATGACTAAATTAGTTGAGCTACATGACTCTTCCCCCAGATGGACCACAGCAAGGTCTGTGCTGCTGCCAGCAGTTCCATTTAATATTGGGTACACTCTGTTGGTATACCTCTCAAGTCTGAGTTGGAAACACCCAGAATGTTTTTGGGAGGTGGAAGGAACCTCACAGAGACATGGTGAGAATATGAGACTTAGGAGCTGGCACAAAGAAATTCTATTAGGCTGCAAGACAAAGCCAGAAAGATAAAGAAGATAGCCATCAGACACCATTCATAAGGGATGCCAGCAACAATTTACTTACCAGTCTACAGGACAGCAAAGGCAGACAGAAGGAGCATGTCTAGCAGCTTTTGAATGAAGAAAACCTTACAGAAGCTGTATTGTCCTATATATAGCCTATGATGAAAGAAGAAGAAGTAAGACTAACACTAAGGGAAATGAAGCAAGGAAAAACAGCAAGCTCAGGCGAGGTCATGGTGGAGGCAGATCAAGGTGTTGGATAAGTTAGGGGTACTCCTGAGGGATACTCATAGTGGTATGGAGATCAAGGCAAATCTCAGGCATCTGGATAATAAGCATTCTAGTGCCAATGTACAAGAACAAAGAGGGTGCATATCAGAGAGGTATCAGATTCCTGTCACACTGCATGAAGGTGCTAAGGAGGGTGATTGGAAAATTAATACACAGAGTTGTAGAAAGTAAAATGGGAGATGAGCATTTAGGATGCAGACCAGGAATCAGCACAACTAACCTAATATTTGCAATGAGAAAGATAGTGGAGAAGAACTTGGAAATGAGAATGAGTCTAACTGGGCTTCTCAAAACAAAGAGAAAGCATATGACAAGGACACAAGAAAGCCAACGTGGCACTGCTGCGATGGGTTAAAGTCCTGGAAACATTGAGAGAATTACTACAGGTTATGTACTAAGACCCAAAGAGACAAAGTATGAACAGTGTTTGTACTCACAGAGGGGTTCCCAGTGAGAATGGGTGTGCATCAGGATTTGGATCTGAACCCATAACTGTCCATACATCTGACTCGACTACATTAGCAAACAGGTCAGAGGGAACAGTTGTTCAAAACTGCTGCATGCAGATGATATGGCATTACAAGCAGATTCTAAACATGAATTTCAAAAAAATGATAGGATAATGGGACTTAAAACTGAAGGCACATGGGGTGCAACTGAGTACAGACAATTAAAATGAAACCAGTCAAAAAAGCAACAAAAATGTGATTTAATCAAATTTTTTGTTCCATTTTTTTGGTTATTTCATTTTAATTATTTATTTTTTTCTTTATTCTTGCTGTGCTTTTTATTTTATTTATTTACTTATTTTACATTTGTTGACCGGGCTAGTCTAACTGGATATATGTCCATTTTCAGTAGAGGCCCAGGGAGATAAGCTCCAAGAGAATTTAGTAACAAAAAAAATGCTAGTACAATACATTAACAAAGGGAGGAAGCTCAATTACATAACTATCTAACAAACTTCTCACATATACAAATAAACTCTCAACAAGACAAGGTCAGGTAAATAAAGCAACTCAATAAACACCTAAAATAAGAAAATATCAACAGGACAGGTCAGTTAAACATAGCAAGTCTAAAGTTGTATATATTATAAAGGAGGATTGGAGTTAGCACTGAGAGATTAGCAGGTAAACAGAGCCCAGTAAATAAGGGAAGGTTAATCAGGTTTAGAACAGGGGCATAACCAATGTGTTCTAAGGTAAGGTTTCAGTCTATTTTTGAAAAGTGATAAAGAGGACAGTGATACAAGTTCACTGGGAAGTAGGTTCCAGGATTTTCCAGCAGTATTAGAGAATAGAGAGTCACCGGCCATGTTGTTTGCATATACTGACAAGTAGTTTATTTGATGAACGTAAGGTATTAAGATTGTTATAGGGGGTAATGAGGGTAGAAAGTATTGGAGTATTGGTTGGTAGGTAAAGGATCTTGTGGGCAATGGTAAGTTGGTGAAATTTAAGCTGATTTTGTAGCTCAAGCCATCCTAGCTGTTTTAGATTAGTGCAGTGGTGAGTTCTAAAAGGATTTCCAGTAGCAAATTTGGCAATGTTGTTGTAGGAGGTTACCATTTTGTGGAGGTTATTTGTTGATAGATTAGTATATATAGGTGAGGCATAGAGGAATGTAGACATTAGATGAGCATGGGCAATAGTTATTCTAGCAGCTGGAGTAAGGAAAGGTCTGATCCTATAGAGAGAGCCAAGTTTTCTATTTACAGTTTTAATTGTATTGTGGCTATGGGTATCAAAGTTGAGATTGTTGTCAATTGTTACTCCAAGAAGTTTGGTAGTAGGGTCAGAAGATATTAGAGTACCATTATTAGATATGACTATGAACTCTATTGGGGAGGACTTACGCGTGGGAGTAAAGAGCAAGAGTTTAGTTTTTTTGGGGTTCAGAAGGAGGCAACGTTGTGTAAACCATTGTTCTACTGTATTGAACACATTTTGGGTTAGGGACTGCAGTTTGGATGAAGATGTGGCTGAGCATATTAGTGTGGAATCATCTGCATATTGTATACAAGTAGCCTGAGGAATTACTAAGTGAAGGTCATTAATGAAAAGTGAAAATAGGAGAGGTCCCAGTATGGAGCCTTGAGGGACACCAAGGGTAATGGGGAGGTGGGTGGATAGATTATTATCCCATAGCACTGCCTGTTGTCTATTTTCTAAGTAGGAATGGAACCATTTTATGGCCAGTGCATCTAGTGAAAGGGATTTGTGGATATTCATAAGTATCTGGTGGTTAACCATATCAAATGCTTTTGAAAGATCAATAAATAGGGCAGAGGAAATCCTGTTGTTATTGCGTTTTTTGTTAATGGAGTCAGTAAAGGATAAGAGGGCAGTGGTAGTACTGTGGAATGGTCTAAAGCCATGTTGACACTTGGAAAGTAGGTTATTTTGGATTACGTGGTCAAGTAGTTGACTATGGATGCATCTTTCCATAATATTTGCCAAAGGTGAGAGTAAGGCTATTGGTCGGTAGTTAGAAAATTCGTAAGAGTTCCCACCTTTATGTAGGGGGATAATGTGGGAGATTTTCCAGATAGTTGGGATTTGTCCTTCGCTTATGGTTCTGTCAATCAGGATGGAGATGGGATAGGCTATGGCTTTGGCAGCTTTTTGCAGATAATCTGCAGGTAGTTGATCAGCTGAGGGAGTGGATGGTTTAAGTTTTTGGATTAGGGTGAGAATTTGTGATGTAGGTACTGGTTGGAAGAGAAAAAGAGGAAGAGGGCTAGTATTAGAGGTTGTGAGAGTTGAGCTATCAGGTGATAGTTGATTTGCAAGTGTTTGAACGGCCTCTGTGAAAAAGGTATTAAAGGTGTTGGCAGTTTGCTTAGGATTCTCATGGTCGGAGCTTTGGGGGGTTGGTGTAATGGATTGACCAGGGTGGAGTAGTTTGTTAATGGCTGCCCAAAACTTTTGTGGTTTCTTTTGGTGAGTTTGCTGGACTTGTAAGTAAAAGTTCCTTTTGTCTGAGAGTATAGCTTTCTTTGTGTTATTTCTCAGCTGTCTAAAGTTTTGTTGATCTACAGGGTTTTTAGTGGTACGCCATTTGGCCCAGACTTTATTTCTAAGTATGATTTTTTGCTTGGTTTCTCTAGAAAGCCATGGGCAGGTTTAGTCCTAATTCAGATAGTTCGGGTTGGTGCATGGTGGTCAAGAATTGCTAGGAATTTAGAATTAAAGTATCTTACGGCTTCCTCAAGAGGGAGGTATTTGATGGGAGACCAATCACATGCCCTAAGTTCTGTTTGGAAGAGATCAGGGTTAAAGTTTTTATTGGTTTGAGTTGTCTTCAAAGTGGTTGTGGAGGGTATATGGGTCTTATGCCTGATAATATAGGTGAGTGAGTGATCACTTACATCATCTGGGAGGGTCCCTACTTCATATGGATGGAGATGATTGTTTATGAGTATCCAATCTAAGGTACTTTCTCACTGAGTTTATTTATTCTGGTAGGAGAGGTGATGGTTTGAGAGAAATAAATAGGTTGATATGGTTAGTAGGGTGTTCAGTGCTGCAAGACTTCCAATCAATATTAAAGTCACCTAAGACTATAGTTTCTTGGGGGAAGTTTTGAGATAGGCAGCAAAGGATATCTTTTAGGGTGTTGTTGTTATTGCCAGGAGTAAGATAAATACAGATGATAAATATGGATTTACTTGTATTGAGCTGAAGTTTAGAAATTAGGATTTCAGCAGTCATGTCTTGAGGTAGTTTGTACTCAGATACAGTGACTTGGAATTCTGCTTTATACAAGATAGCTACCCCACCTCCCTTTCTAGCTATACGGTCTTGTCTTATGATATTATGTCCGTGTGGTATGACTTCATTGTGTTTAGTCTTTGTTATTTATACTACATATGTTGAGGTGTGCTATAGAGAGTGAGTTAGGAGGTTTGGTAAGAGTAAGTTTTGTTGGGGGATTGAGGTTTTGGGGTTGAATGGTAGGAGTATTTGTTGGGCCTGGGTTTGGGTGAATATCTCCATCTTTTAATGAGTGGACTTGTATTCCATATCTTGGATTTGGGAATTTACTGAATAGGTTTAGAGACTTCCTAGCTTTTAGATAGATATACCTAATATGGGCTATTCTATGATATTTTGCTAGTAGGTAGTTGGGTGTAGAAGTTATGTTTGCATGGATACTGGAGATAATTATTGATGGTGTAGCAGTTTGCTTATAGGAGTAGTGAACTTGTAAATGTAATGGGTGTTTGTAGGAGGTAAGGAGGTAGGCTGCTGTAAGAGAGGGTAGAAGTATGACTAGAAGTAGCAGTTTTAAGTATGCTGGTGTAGGGAGTTTAGACATTGGGAAGATTTAGTTGCAAGGTGGAATGTATGAGGTAAGAAAGAGTAATAAGTGTGTGTGGAAAAAGGTGAGGGGTGTTTTGGGGAAGTGGTAGTGAGTATTTAGAGAAAGAGGGAATAGTTGTTGTAGCCTTATACAGTTGATCCTTGAGGGTGGTTCACTAGGAATATGGAGTGGTTAGTTAATGATTGGATACTAAGGGAAAGAGGGTGTGGTTAAATAGTATAAGAGTAAGATCACTGGGGGTGTGTGGAAATTGGGGGTAGGGTAGGGGAGCGGAGTGAGCCCACAGGGTGAACGGAGCGGGTAGAGACAAGTGAAGGAGCAGTTCAAGAAAAACAATAAGCAGAACGCTGACTACTGAAGGTAAGTTAGGTGAGGGTAAGTACAGAGATAAGTACTACAATGGCAGTGTAGTGTAGGAGGATAGGTAGGTGTTGACAGTAAAAATCCAGGGTAAAGTATGATAGTGTTTAGATCAAAAAAAAGTCTTCAGAAATGTAATTCAGAGATAGTATAAGACAGTGGGATAAGTATGAGATAGGAAGGGTAGGAGAAGGGTGCTACCTAGTGGAGAGAAAGTCTGTTTCAAGGCAATTCTATGTGGGAGCTAGCTGGTCTAGGACTAAGGAAGGAGATATTAAAGGTAAAAGAAGGGGGGTTACAATGATGGAAGTAAATGTTAGGTGGTTTACAGGGTAGATAGTGGGTAAAGGCTGCTGGCTGTCTAGGTTGGGGGCATGCTCTATAGCCTCAGAAGCAGTAATTACAATTAAAAGCATTTACAAACAGGTTTTAGGACACCACATACTTTCTTGCTTCCTTTAGTGTGAGGATACAGAATAGAGGCAGTAAGATGAGACCGCTGGTATTTGGAAGGGGTCCTTTATCACAAGATGGGTAAATTCTAGAGACTAGTGCAGGATCAGCAAGTTAGAGAGCAGGGTACTTTAGGGAGAGATAGACAAAGTGGGGAGAGACAGAGAAAAAACAACAGTTAGTCATTCATAATGTAGGTCTAGCAATATTTCTTATGAAGTTAAATAAAACAGTTAAAACATTTATTCATTCTATCGGCAATGAAGAAGCTGGAAAGTATATAAACTGCTAAATACTGCTATAGCATTAAAAAGTAGGTACCTATTATTTAAGCAAGACACTGTCTGAGGACTCAGGAGGACTGCGAGTCACTAGTCAACAGTAAGCTAAATACATGGTATATAATGCATTAGTACTACTGAAGTGTCATTTTAACAGAATAAGTAACATAGCAACTCTACAAGTATCAGGAACAGATATATGATGTATGATGTAGTCCAGGTGTCAGGCGCACCAAGATTCAACAGTAATATATGCTTCAAAATGCTTTATCGTTTTTTTGAGTACAGACAAGGCAGTTGTCATGGCAACAAATGGGACATCAAAAATGATGAAAATAATGGAACAGGTTAACAGCTTCAAGAATCTAGGAGGGGGTTATGGCAAATGGAAGCTAGAATGATGAGGTCAAAGCTAGAAACAGAGGGGCTGCAGCCAACTGGCACAGTGTGTCAGGGGTAGTATGCAACAGAAGACTGTCAGGGAAGGTGAAAAGTAAGGAATACAAAACAGTGGAGCAACCAGAACTTCTGCATGGAACAGAAACCTGGCTAGTGAAGTAAAAGCAGTTGAGGAAACTAAAGGTGATGGAAATGAAGTGCCTGAGATGGGTGGAAGGATTCATACCATGGAACAGATGAGGAAATGATGACATCAAATCAGAAGCTAAAGTGGGTCCACCTGCAGAGAAGGTCAGAGTGCACAGAGTGTAGTAGGTCAGGTACATGTTTTAGGAAAGCAGAAAATGATTTGCTAAAGAAGATTTGGAAGAGACTGGAGGAAGGCAAGAGGAAAGAAGGACATCCAGCAAAGAGATGGATGGACAGTGTGACAGAAAACCTGCAGCAGTCAGGCACTGAATCAAGAGAGAGATGGTGACAATTGATGTGACTCAAACTCATGAATAAAAATGAGAAAAGGGGACTGATTGCAAATATGATGATGACTTTGATGTTGTAGAAATCATAACATGTATTCATTTAGCATAATTTTTAAACCAATAGTGTCAGTGCAGCACCCCCCTCCCCCCAGACACACACACACACACACACACACACACACACACACACACACACACACACACACACACACACACACACACACACACACACGCACACACGCACACACGCACACACACAGGATCATATCTGCTCAGGCTTGTAAGATTGCCCCTTCCATACAACACTGAAATTGTTTCCATGTCATTCTGCATCATTTGGCATAAAATTATCTGCTTCTAAGAGGATTTGCAGCTTACAAAAATATTTTAAATTGTGGACAATATATAGACTAACACCTTTGGATGCCACTGGGCAATCTACTTAAACCATATGTACCTCTGAGGTTGCAGGTAGTGCTACTGCTAAAGAAAAAGGATACTTAATGTGTTAATGTACTTCAGGTTTGGTGATGCCATTATACCTTGGTATGTATGTTTTTTTTACCCATGAGTAATTTGTCCTCCTTTGAAAACTGTAACTGTTTTTTTCAATGAAGATTGATGACCAAGCTGCTAATTAATATATATATATATATATATATATATATATATATATATATATATATATATATATATATATATATATATATATATATATATATACTTTCTCCTATCACACATACATCCAACTGTTTTTCTTCCCATACAGAACGTGGACAAAAAGTGCACTCAAGGTTTTTATAGCTGCTGACTGTTGTTACATTTTCTCTATAATTTCATTATAACACTTACCAACATTTGGTGGATCAAACTGATTGTTTCTGAGACCGGAAACACACCTGGCTCAGGTCTGTCCCACTCCATTCACCCACTCAGGCTCACTCTTCTCCCCTACCCACAGGCCTGTATTC
Organism: Protopterus annectens; assembly: GCF_019279795.1. Taxonomy (NCBI): domain Eukaryota; kingdom Metazoa; phylum Chordata; order Ceratodontiformes; family Protopteridae; genus Protopterus; species Protopterus annectens. Next base: position 755,252,910 of record NC_056737.1, on the reverse strand, counting down.
CAACTCTAATTCTTTAGTCACCCTTTTTCTTTCTACATCACTTCATATACTTTAAGACTTGTCTTGATATCATGTCTTCCTGTTATTTAATTAACATTATATCTCCACCCATTTCAGTTGATTACATACTTTTCATCTTCTAGAAATAAATATTAATTATTTTCATTGTCTCCACTAAGCATTTTGCTCATGTATCCAAGTACCCCCTACTTCTTTTACTGTTGCACCTTACATGTCATCTAACACCTATCACACCATGCCTAAGACCCCCTACTTGTGAGTATTTTACAAACATTGTTGGCCAGCTGTACTCAGACAATATTGCATCCAACTTATTTAACTGATCACCCTTCATCCTTTACAAATACAAATCTGCCTACTTCACCTCCTAGTCTTTCAGGCTTAAATACAAGCCCAATATAAACCAAAATTATACCATTTAGTTTACATATATTACCAAATTATTTCCCTAGGTGGTGATATACATCCTAAACCCAGCTCATAACTTTCATCTCTAGCATCCACCCATACCTGTCCTACATCTGTATCCCCAAGAAACCTAAAAATCTCCTCCATCAAAATCCAAAGAATACTTAACAAAGTAAAAGAACCATTAAACTTGATCATTAATATTGGAGTTTATACTTTGTCGAGTGTTGCCTTGTTTGCTTCAGTTTTGTTCGTTGGATTACCAGTTTGCTTGTTTGCTTTTGAGTCTAAAGTAAAATAATTCCACTCCTCAGTCTCTCATTACTGTCCTGACATTGTCATCCACACTAAAACCTGGCTTAAGCCACACATCAAAGACTCTGAAATTCTTCCCCAGGCTATACACTATAACAGATTAAACAAAAAAGCTGGCGGTTTAGCAATCCTTTTTTCAAACCACCTTGCTTTGGCTCCCTTATGCTTTCTCCCAACTACATCTCATTCTGTATAAACAAAACAATTATAAAATCTATGTATCACTGACGTATGTATCCCACCAGGTAGAAAATATCAATATCCTGAAAGACATCCTTAACTGAATATTACATTTTATGAAACTACAATTCCTGGTGATGTCAGCATTGACTGGCAGCAACTTTCAACCAACTATCCATCAAATAGCATAGACCTATATGGATTGACTTAACGTATAACCTCCCATACTTGCCTCATCAAAACCTCAAATTCTCGCTGCATTCTAAACTGGATTCTAGTTTCAAATCCTTAACAATGCAACTCTCCCAGAACCTTCCCAGACTCAGTGACTACTATCCATCTATATACAGAGATTAATAAACCACCACTCCAAAGATCAACTTATTAAGGAATTATCTAACCTTAACAGCTTTAAACCTGATGTTTTCAAGAATGTTCTTCAATCCCTTAACTGGTCCAGTTTTACACCTTTCCTCTGGAGAATGCTGTACTTAAAGTCAATTCACTGTTTCTCAATACCCTAAACAGCCTTGTACCATCAGAAAAAAAAATTAAATCCACCCCATCTGACTATCCAGCATTAGTTGCATATTAATGTACTAAAGACACAAAGCTTAGGGAAATTGGCAAAGGACTAAATCTCCTGCCCAACTTTAAACTTATAAGCAGTTCTGTAACCTTGGTAAAACTCAGGTCACTGCTGATAGAAAACAGTATTACTTAGATCCACAAATAAATTATAAAAAAAAAACAAAAAAAATGTTTGTCCTCTATTAATAAAATCTTACACCTTGGGAATCCTATTACCCCCCCCCCCCCCAACAACTACCCAGATAACTCTCAGAAAGAAACTGCTAATACATTCAACTCCCATGTTACAGACATCATTGCTACCCTAACACAAAATCTCATACAAACTCACAACAGCCCTGATGAGGTTTCCACTTCCAGTAAACCTCTTTTCTTCTTACAAACTTGCTCTATGTCACATATAAAATACCTACTCAATAAACTTAAGCCCTGCTCACCCTCTGTTGGCAAACTACCTACAGAATAGCTAAAGCTTGCTGCAACTTACATTGCATATCCAGTCTACATTTTGATCAGTAGACCCATTCAAGAATCACATGTCCCATCTCTCAGGAAAAAAAATCTACATCATATCTCCTCACAAAGGTGGTAACTCCTCTGAAATAAGAAACCTTAACCCTATCACTATCTTATCTCCCTCTGTAAAATTCTGGAAAAGTGCATACTTACAATACCTTTTTCCAAGAAAAACTTCTAGACTCTGCAAAACATGGTTTTCACTCATACCATAGGACAACAACTGCCCTGGTTATCTTCTTAGATAACATTATCAAAGCTAGAGATACTAATAACTTGGTCTCTTCCCTGTTGTTAGATCTCTCCAAAGCCTTTGACACAGTCTCTCACTCCAAATTACTTTCAAAAATGTATTTTCTTTATTTATTTGTCTTTGTATACTGTGAATATCCGACTAATACACATTTTCAGCAGAGGTCCAGGGAATAAAGATCCATTTGCTTACGTTACTTAAGTTCCAGTCAAACACTGAGTATTTACATTTCTATTTACATTTATATGCAAACAGTAGTTACATTTATACATTCTAGGATTTTACAGAGGTGGAAGTTACTAAAGAGAAAGCACACATACAACTTAATGGATTGTACAGGCAGCAGTTATGTATAAAATTTGTTTTGTCATTTCAGTAAGAGGTTGAGAATATTATGTTTAAGGAGAGCATTTGAAGAGGTTTTAACCTTGAGATGATCATGTACAGGACCAAAATTGGTTGTTGTTGTTTAAGCAGTGGTTTAAAACTACTGAGTTTGTCTGAGAGTTTTATCTGTGTGGGGATACTATTCCAGAATTTAGCAATGCACTGGGAGTAGAGCAAGTCTCCTGCAACATTATTTGACTTGTTTGTAAGTAATAAGAATTTGTTACTAGAATGAAGGTGCCTTGTTGGACAACAGAGTAATAATAAGTTTTGTAGTGCAGGGCATTTTTCTGGATGATGAACGAGTTTGTGTAGTTAGTTGTGAATATGTTAGACAATTGTGCAGTTGAAGCCAGTTTAATTGCTTTAAGATAAGACAATGGTGGGTCCTATGAGGGAGACTTGTGGCAAATTTAATTATTTAATTGTAGCAGGAGACAAGTTTCTTAATTTGAGTATTGTTTAAGTTTGTTAGAATAGGAGCGGTGTGTAATAGAGTTGGCAGTAAGAGGGTGGTGTCTAGAGTTGTGCTTGCAGTATCTGTAAGGAATCCATTGATCCTATAAATGGAGCCTAGTTTCTGGTGTGTAGATTTAATGGTGTGCAGTATATTGTGGTCATATTTGAGACTGTCATATATTATAATGCCTAGAAGTTTACCGTGAGTTACAGTTTCAATGACGGTATTATTTGCTGACTTTATAGTAAAAGATTGCTTTTGATTTTGGCAAATTTTTGAGGTGAAAAGCATTAATTTTCTTGGGATTGAGTAGGAGGTTTGATTCTTTGAGGCAGATTTCTACAGAGAAGAAAGACTTTTGGATAATATATTGGAGCTTCTTTATTGTTGAGGCTGCACATATTAATGTTGAGTCATCTGCATACTGAACTAAACTAACATGATGAGTGGAGGTGTGGAGTTCATTAATAAATATATTAAGTAGGCGAGAACCCGGGACAGAGCCGTGAGGGACACCTGTAGTAACTGGTTGAAAGGATGAGTAGGCTTGTTGACATTTAATGGTTTGTTCCCTTCCAGATAGGTAACTAAGAAGCCACAATGAGGAGTATTGTGAAAGTCTATTCAGGAAAGTCAAACAAGCAGTTTCTGGTGTGAGACAGTATCAAATTCCTTTGACAAGTCTAAGAACATGGTGGACACAAACAGATCATCGTTTCTATGTCGGTTTATTATATTGGTAAAATATAGCAGCGCAGTAGTTGTGCTGTTCTGTGGCCTAAAGCCATATTCCATTTCTGACAGCAGGTTATTTGAGGTTAGGTATTGCATCAGCTACATATTGATGCATTTCTCTAATATTTTAAAGAGGGAGGAGAGAATCGCTATTAGTCTGTAGTTATTAAACTATGTAGATGTGCCACCTTTGTGCAGTGCTATGTTATAAGATTTTTTTCCACAGTGATGGGATGCATCTTTCTGCTATGGACCTATTAATTAATATGGACACAGGGAAGGCTATGACTTCTGCAACCATTTTTATGTAGTCTGATGCTAGCTGGTCTACAGCTACTGAAGTAGTTTTTAGTTTAAGGAGAAACTTCCTTACAAGCAGTGATGGACTAAAATTGAAAAGCTGTGGGTGGCTTTGACTGGACAGGGGTAGAGTGAGGGAGGCAGATGTGTTGGTGTCTATGAGAGATAATATTGATTGTATAAAGCAGGAATTAAACTGTGTGGAGATATTGTTTTATTTTCTGTTTTTGGAGAGGGACTAGTGGTGTTGCCAGGGTAGAATAATTTATTTAGCACTGACCAAAAAAGTTTTGGGTTATTTATATGTTTGTCTTGTAGGGTGGTATAGTATGTTTGCTTATCCTGTTTGGCATGGAGTTTTGCAAGTTTTCTAAGTGGTCTAAATTGCTGGAAGGCATTTTTAGTTGTGTTTTTATACCGATTTTTCTAGCCTTTATCCCTTTTTATAATGATTTTTTTATTTCCATTCTCAGCCATGGTGCAGGGTTAGACTTTACTCCTTTATTAAACACTGGTGCTAGATTATTTAAGGTCTGTTAGAATACATTATTAAAGTATTCTACGGCAATATCTAGCAGCATTATTCTAAGTACATTCCAATTATATTTTTTAGTGTTTTATTGAAAATATCTTTGCTGAAATTGATTGTATTTCATATTTGATTATAGATAATATGTTTGTCTAGGTTATGGTGAGTTCTAATAGCATATGTTGTTATGTGGTCACTTTTGCTATCTGAGAGGCCACCTACTTTTGCCAGTTTGTCTGGTTTGTTTGTAAGAATCCAATCTAATATTGAGTGCCTCCCTGAAGTTTTATTGATTCTAGTAGGTGTGGTTATTAATTGTCTGAAGTTGTACAAGTTTATGGATTCAGTGGGGATAGTGGAATTTATGAGTTGCCAGTCTATATTTAAGTCTTCAAGTATTATAGTTTCATGGTTAATTTGTTGGGATATCCAATATAAGATGCTTTCAACAGTATCAATGTTATTCACTGGCGGTATGTAAATTGTTGTTAAACATGTAGGTTTCCTATTGTTGATTTTTAGGAGTGTTATTAGTAGTTCAGCATTATTAAATTTGGGTATTTCCTGTGGAAGTAAGGTAACTGTTAGGGAATTTTAACAGATGATTGCTACACCACCTGCACACTTGTTTTGTCTGTCATGCCGGAGTATATTGCATTTTGGGGGGGGGGGGGATCTCATTATCTTTTATTTTTTTAAGCTGTTTTCAGTAGCTATGACTACATCAGGAGTGTATGTGGTAAGATAAGCATGTACATCATGGATGTTATTGCACATACTTCCTAGCTTCATATTTAGTAAGGTGAGTCTGGATTCTGTTTTTTGCTGAGATGTATTAGGGGACTGATTTATTTTGGGGTTGGAAGTGATGGTTTTATGAACAGTGGGACTGTGGTTGGGGTGAATATCTCCGCTAATTTTTTGAATTGATATTTTACAAAGGGAAGAGTGTGGCCAGTCACATTCTGGTCTTGCTTTGATATTTGATCACAAATTTGGATGCTTAGTTTTAAGATATTTATAGAAAAGTAAATCAGATATGGCTTGTTTATAGAAATAGGCTGCTGTGGAGAAAGACAGGCTGGGAAGATGCTGATATTCTTTGTGGGGATTGGTTGAAGTCCTAAGTATTTGAAGGAGGTGGATGTGATAATTGGTAATGAACGCTAGTAGAATGAGGAGAAATAGTAAAATAATCGGACCTAGGGGCATCTTATTTAAATTGGGTATTATCTTTATTATAAATTAGGATAGTAAAATGTTAGGAGGGTAGTGGGTTGGTTGTAGCAATATAATTTGATAATTCTTGGAGGCAAGGATTAAGACAATTTGTGACAGAGTAAACTAGAGTGGGTGTTACTGTTGAAAATAATTGTATTGATGGTTTTATTATTGGACGGAACTGATGGCATTGGTTAGAGGAATATGTGGGTAGTGTTATGGAAGTATAAATGTAGAGTAAGATGGGGTGGGTGAGATTTTGGGGTAGGGTCGGGGAACAGGGTGAGCATGAACATTAGGAAGAGTGAGAGTGAGCAAAGCGGGTTGAAAACTTGTCAGGAGGCAGAGCAAACAATTCAGAGACTTAACATTAACAGCCAGAAATCTGGTGAGAGAGAAGTAAAAGGAACACTGCAGTTTAAAAGGGCTTTCTTCTAGTAGATGAATGATTGATTTTTTTTTACTCTAGGACACAGAAGGAGAAGTAGTCCAATATCACCTTGATCCGACTAATGGTGATAATGGTAAAAAATTGCACTTGACTGTTTGAACAACTGTATAATATAAGGAGCTTACTATGGACCTTGAAATGCAAAGCCCAAAAGACTAAGTCAACCCCCACAGACAAGTAAAACAATGAGAAAAAGTAAGCCAGAATGCAGTAGTTCAGCTCTGGAAAAATACTGGCTGAGAACTCAAAAAGTGGTTACACAACAAGAGAAATAAACCTAAGGAAGGGAGGCAGTGAACTGCTAAAAACAATAAATTAAGCACAGTTAAAGGGGAAGGTACCAAAGGGACTATTGCAGTCTAAGAAAATGGAGCTATTCTAGTGGACAAAGTTTTTTGCTTTAGGCTGCCATAATATTTATAATTTACATACAAATATAGCCTACAGACTGATGTTCAAACTGCAGACTTTACTGTTAAATATTTGCTTGCAGGGGCACTTCAATTGAAAAATAAAAACATACTAAAGAGACCGTTGAGTGCACTGAATCCACGTTGACTGTGCACAAATACTAGCTCAGAGCTGAAATTGGTTTAGTAACTGTCTCAGGCAAGGTGAACTAAGGAAGGGGGAAGACAAAGATCACCTTCCTTGAAGGCATCCAGTTCAACTAAAGAGATACAGGAGGAGATAAATAATGCGAGTAATAAGTCTAGAAGAAGTGAAGACAAATATAAGAGAAAGAAATAGTTTGAGTATTAGCAATAAAATGTCAGTGTCTGTTAGGAAGGAGAGAGTAAAAGCTGACCAGCAAGATGACAGTGGAGGAGGGTTTACAGAGTATGCTCTTGGTCTGTCTAATACAGCACTCAGCTGATTTGCTAGCTACTTTTCTCACTGGCAGCAATCTGTAAAATGGCTCCCTACATACTCCTCTTTTCTCCCAGTTAATATTGGTGTGCCCAAAGCTTTATCCTTGGACCTCTTCTCTTTAACATCATTATTAACAACTTACATACACTACAGGCTTCCCTCATCCGGTATGCCAATGACTCCACCCTCATCTGCTCATCACTCTTCCCAATTTATACTCCATTACTCAGAATGCCTTCCAACTCCATTGAACACTGGATCTGTGAAAAACAACTCTTCCTAAATCCCAATAAACAAAAGCTATAACCATTTCTCCCCAAATCTCTAACACCTCTCAAAACACCTTCAAAATAACTTCTGTCATTCAGACATATATATATATATATATATATATATATATATATGTCATATCTTATACCAATTTACTAGGTGTCATGATTGATGATCAACTGAAATTTGATCTTCATATACAAAATTGTATAAAAAACATATCAAAAACTTGGTATGGTCTACAGAGTCACACTGGTAATTATATATCTTATACCTTCCGCACTATATGCCTTAAAAATTCTTACCAATATTAAAATCTCCATCACAAAACTATAACTATGTTACCACAAGGTAGCTAGATTTGCAACCAATCTATCTATAAAAGTTATCACTGCTCTGTTTTGAAAACATTAAACTGGATTAAGTTGTCCAAATTCCTCAAGTATACTCTACTTTACTTGCTCACAAAATCATATATAATTCTTTCCACTTTCCATCCATCAGTTATATTTTCAAACAGTGCCTTCCTTAACATCCACTTTGCTCATCTGCAAAACAGCTTCTTGAAATGAATAAACATAAAAAAAAACATATGACATAATTTATAGTTCTGCATAGTAGCCAAAACCTGGAATAAAAGTCCTATGGACATTACATCAACACCTACAAATCCCATTTTTAAGCATACCCTAAAAGAATAACTTCTCAATTCCAGGCTCTGTTCCTGCCTTTCTCCATGTTAAACTGACTCTCTTACTTTATCTTTCCTGCACTCTTTCTCTTAGACACGCACACGCTCTCTCGCTATTCCATTACTCTTCCAAACTCCTTCCTTTTTGCAATCTACTATACACCCACTATCTTACTGCTCTTAGTTTCTACCATTATTTCTTTCATTTCCTTCTGTTTCTGCACCTCCTGTATTTTATTACTTCTTCTTTCTCCATAATATTCAAATATACTCAGATAATTTTATATATATCTCTATACATCTATTATATATTTATATATCTATATCTGTATATATGTATGTTTTTGTCTGTATCATACCTTTTTCTTCTATTGACCTCGTTTGCATAATTTATTGTACTCTTCTTTTACTACTTGTATGTTTTCAAGATCATTTGCATACAATTTGTATTATACCTCATGAAGTTTTTCTCCTTGGGCCTCCACTGGAAATCTGATTTATGCCCAGGTGGACTTTTCTGATAATCAAATATCAAATAAATGGGCAGCCACGGTGGTACAGTGGTTAGCATTGTCACCTCACAGCAAGAGGTTCTCTGGTTCAATCCTCAGCTAGGGTGCCTTCTATGCGGAGTCTGCATGTCCTCCCTGTGGTTGCGTGGGTTTCCTCCGGGTGCTCCGGTTTCCTCCCACATCCCAAAGACATGCTGTAGGTGGATTGGACACTCCAAATTGGCCCTAGGTGTGAGTGTGTGTGTGTGTGTGTGTGTGTGTGTGTGTGTGTGTGTGTGTGTGTGTGTGTGTGTGTGTGTGTGTGTGTGTGCCTTCAGTGGAAGGTTGGGCCAGGCTGGCAACTCAACACTGTAAAACTCCACTGCCAATCATGAGCGGACAGGTGATCCACTGTGGCGACCCCTAACCAGGAAAAAGCCGAAAGAAGAAGAAATATCAAATAAATAAATGGATTAATATCACGGACACAAGCATGCATGCACACACATACACACACACACACACACACACACACACACACACACACACACACACACACATGGAGTAAAAGCTGGTCAACGAACCCCATTCAAGAAACCAGAACCAGAGTCATCCCTTGTAATTGTTTTTTTAAGTATTGATGAGTTACTGGAGCTCTCAAATCACAGCTTATTAGTTATAAAATGTTGCTTGATACCTACTTGCAGTTCGATGAAACTTTCAAATTAAAAACTAAATTTCTGCTACTTTATAAGTGTTATAATACCCGATAGTCATAGGAAAAAGGCCAGATTCATAAAGGTTACTACAAAATCTACACTATGTGTACACATAGTATAACCTTTCTGACTGAATAAACAGGACAAACATTGTGGTAGGGATGTTCTTGAATTTAGAAAGTGTACACAGACTGTACACATAGTCTTCACTTTGTGGTGACCTTTATGAATCTAGTATTCAGGTCCATCAAATTATTTAGATTATTAGCTTGCCAGTCTAAAGCAGCACTTCTCTTTTAGCAGTCCATATACTTTAAAAAATACATTTATTGGAATTCTGTGTAAAGCTGATAAAAACATAAACATTAAAGCAGCAAACAAAATGCAACAAAAATGTAACACTAACAAGAGAATGACCTAGGTAAAGTACAACTATGTGTACTAAACTATGTACAAGGATAAGAGTCACAGATCTGAAATACATCTCTCCTTATCTAGATATATAACGAAAGTGTAGTTTTTAAACGTTTATTTTAAGCTATGAGAGAGAGAGAGTGAAGAATTGTTATAGTGTAATAAAAGAGGAAATAAAAAGGAAATTGAGGTAGAAAACTAGGAAAATAAATGAAATATGTGATTGTAATACGAGCTAAAATTAATCAAAAGTACACCAGTTTGCTGACATTATTTTTATTTGTGTTTAAGGGAAGGTGTTTGGATAGTATTTAAATGTTTTCATATATTTAGTGGAAACTTCAGTAAAATTATTCCAATTTAGAGCTTTAAAACTGAGCGAATTCTGAAAAAATACAAAGTTTAATCAATGAAAAACAAGTAATTGATCTAAATAGTCATTTTGTACTGAGGAGGAAGGCATATGTAGAATAGCCAGCTGCCTTGTGATGGGTCCTACATCTGGGAAAACTGACAGGATTTTAGAAATTAATATTTGCCATAACTTTCAGCATATTTACCGTCCCAGACGAGATGTACAATGTTAGCATTGTCTGATCCGCAGTTAGTACATAAGCTTTGATATGAAGGAAAATATTTCCCCTTTTGTTTGGTGTGAAGAAGGCATTATTTAGGATCATAAACTGAATAAGATACACTTTTTAAAGGAAATATATTTTAATAAATTTTGATTGAGTGTTTATACCCTGTTTCTCTTGCGATTGATGCATAATAGTTCATTCAGATTTTTGAGGTTAAAAAGTATCATGAGATTTGCAGAACATTATTAATCTGCAGGCCATAAACACGGCTTTATTTTGTTATAGTACAAATAGTGAGGTTTATCAAAAAATCCATATTGACTATATCAGCTTGGTTAGATTTAAACTTTAAGTAGATCAGTAATTGTTTTTGATTGATAATGGAAAGATAATCTTTAGGTAGGTTAGTTTTTTGTTTGATTTTTTTGCTGGTGAAAGTCAACATTTTTTTAATTTTAAGAAGTAGAAATTCATAAAAGTCCAGCAAAAGGATATTGGGATTTGAGTCTAACAGTTGTAAGAAAACATAAGAGTCGCATAGCTTTAAGTATTTCATTAGGGTCTGGATTGCTGATATATTAGAGAAAAATGTTGAATCTTATATCTGTTTTATACAATTGTCGGTCTAGAAAGGGAATAGACAAAGGAATGCATGGATAAGATTTAAAACAGTTACACCAGACAGATACCCAAGCAGGGTACCAGATATTCTTCTGTGTGTTTGAGTCAGTGACAAGATGTGGTGGTAGTGAATGATGTATCTTTGCACAAAATGAATGTGGTGATTGCTTTGTGAGAAAAAGCTATGGCAAATCTGGGTAAGATATTAAAATTCATAGAGATAACATTGTCAACAATGTTTCATGTAGTCAAAGCTAGCATTTTCCAGATATTAGCTCATGACTGTGAAAGTTACACTGTAATTGCAGACTGGAAAATTCATGCCTTTGAACTGTGGTACTGGTGAAAACTTTGAATTTTGCAGTTTGCAGAAAGCTCAAATCAGTCAGAACTTAAGAAATAATCCCAGATTCTTCAGTGAAAGTTATAATAGTAAAACCAAAATTCAGTTATTTTGACCACATAATGCACATACAAGATATTTTAAGAAGGAGGGTGTGTAGCAGGGGTTAGGATGAGTAGACAACATTAATGAAGCAAAACATATGAATTTTCAAGAACATAATGAAGCAACAGCAGACAGAGAAGCTTAGTGTGCTAAAGTCTTTGAGTCCATAAATGGTCAGACTTGACTAAATGACTAAACAACAACACCATCTATGACAGTGTTCATTGGAGAGAAACAGCCTAAAATAAGTGTTGTATGAATTACATCTTTCTGAAAGTGTTTCAGCTTAAGTGACAGACACGTACACACTGTTCTGATAGTTTATACCACATCTGCTTAAAATCAACATTTTCCATAACTGTTTCAACTCATTACACGCAAACACACACACACACACACACACACACACACACACACACACACACACACACACACACACACACACACACACACACATTAATACCCAGATACACACACACACACACACACACACACACACACACACACACACACACACACACACACACACACATTAATACCCAGATACATACACACACACACACACACACACACACACACACACACACACACACACACACACACACACACACACACACACACACACACACACACACACACACACACACACACACACACACACACACACACCACACAGGGTCTCTCTGAATATGATCATTTTCTAGCAGCGTACTCTTTGCTAGACTGTGATCTACAGTAGGCAACTCTCTCATAAAATAAAATTGTGCTAGAACTTCATTTCTATGAAGTATTTCACTGTTTTATACACACATATACACAGACAAGCACAGACAGACAGACACATACACACACACACACACACACACACACACACACACACACACACACACACACACACACACACACACACACACACACACACACACACACACACTCACACTCTCACTGTCTCCTGACAGGATATATTTCATTCATTTCATGCCAGATCACTGATGGCACAAAGACAATGCCCCCTTGCAGTGAAGCATCAATATTCATCCCACATCAATATTTAAAAAAGAAGGGGAACTTAACTCTATGCATAATAGTGTCTGGCACCAAGGTTGCTCGACTTTAATAGTCCCTTACCCTGAAGTTTTGCAATGTTGAAGTTAATAATGTAACACGGTTTGATATTAGACCACAAAGATGTAGTGTTAAGGTACATTATTAATATGTCTTCAAAAGAATTATAAGTTTTCTACTTATCTTCCTTTGAATGTGATCAAAGGAAAGAAACTCATACCTTTGCCAGACTGTTGGGCAAAAATGAAATGATTAGCATTAGACAGTAGCATATGATTTGCCTGACATGATATGCCTTTTCTAGACACCTTGATGGATATCCAAGCCATATTTATCCCAGGACTGACCCCTTGTACTACTAATTGACAAAGGCAGCTCCTTGATGCTTTTTCCCATGGATGGGTCCCCACAAATTATCTATGATATAATCTCAGTTATTCTTACTAGGGATAATATATAATTATCAATCATGGGACAGGAAAGGACAATCTAACACCAAACAGTGAAATTGGTTAGGTTTAAAATGATCCATAAGCCTAGCAGCTACCTATGAACCTATAAACAGAAGCCTATATGAAAAACATCTTTAATGCTGATTTACCTGTTTCACAGAATCTCATCTCACATTACTGTACATCATACTTAAAGAAAGATTGTATGCTGATTAGTAGCATTTCATTCATGGTTTCTACTACAGGTGAAGGCCAGTTTATTCAGAGTGCAGGTATACATAATTAATTCATACCATGATTGCATCATTTTTGCCTGTATTTCTACAAGCTTCCAGATTATGTTTTTTTGTTCTATTAAAATTGACCATATCTGTCACATACTGTTGTATGATTTTATTTTATTTATTTTATGTTTTTTTTTTTTAATCTGGGTAAGTAGGCTACTCTGAGGACCCTTTTCAGCTATGACCCCGGGCCCAATGGGAAAATACAAAGTGCAGGTAAAATCATTTATTTAAAAAAAAAGTAAATAGAAGGTATTGTGTGTTATAAACATTTCAAATACATGTAAAGAAATGATGAAAAAAGTATAAACATATATGCTAGTCAGATACATGTAGTTTAAATGAATTGAGATGATGAATGTATAAACAATCATATACAAAGGAACTACTTGCAATGATCTTACTGATATACAACAGACTGAGAAAGACAAAGAAAGTGGGAGGGGGAGACACTTTAACAGAGAAGTTATTTATACTTAATAGCAATTGATGAAGATAGATGTAAAAGGAAGGAGCTAACATGTATTTCTGAAGCAGTTGCATTTATTTTCATTAACTATATGGTTATGGAAGGACTTTTTGGAGTGTTTCAGACTGTCAGTTTGTCTAATATTTTCAGAAGATGTGCTCTCTTAGATTTAGCCAGAGCATAGGGTAGCCATTGTAGACGCAGGGATTCTAGCATGAAGAGGTTTTAATTGTCAGTTTCTTAAGGAGAGGGGGACAGTAAGAATTCTAAAGGTTAAGGAGTAGAGTAGTCCTAGTTGCAACTAGTGACCATTTCCCATGTTTTATTGTAAGACAATGATGTTCATTTTTGCTTGAAAGGTGAATAAAATGAAATATATGATTTTCAGCAGATTGCAGCAAATTGGAGTTTTGTGCAGAGTGGAGGACAGTGAAGAGTAGGCAGTATTTTAATCTGGGAACTGGTGTTTATGGTTATGGCATGGCTTCAATGCTGATTACATTAGAGATTTTGTATAAAAGTTTGAGCTGTGATAATACTTTATGTGACAGATTCTTTGTATATATTTAAGAAAAAACAGGTTGTGTGCATTTTTGTTTTTGACACATGGATGCGGTGTACCAGAGGGGTTAGTAATAGTGGTAACTTGAGTTGATTGTAATTTATATGCTATACCAAATATCATGACAGACCCCTTTTGAGTGTTGTCAGTAAGTTTAGTGCTATGAAGCCAATTCCAGATAGTGGTGATGTTGTTCTGAAGTTCGAGTTTGAGAAGGGATGGATTGCAATTGACTCTGGTAAGGACAATTTCATCTGCGTATATGATACCGTTAGTGTGGGAGATATCCTAGGGAAAGACATTTATGAAGAATGAAAAGAGTGGGCAAAAAACAGACCCCCAAGGTGTACCTTTATAGGCTGACCTGGTGATGTAGATGTTATTAGGTCTTAAAAGAGTGAAGTTTTTGTTGAAGAGGTAGCTTTGCATCCTTTGTGAAGTAAGTGACTGTAATCAGTGAATGAGAAGATGGCTGTGATGGGTCTAAATCCATGATGCTTGTTGTTATGAATCTTGCATTTTGAAATGTATTCTAGAATTTGGTTATAGATGATTTTTGAAGAATCGTAGCAAGGGGGGCAAAGGCTGGAAATAGGTCATTAGCTGATAAAGGGTGGCCACTTTAGCAAGTAGGAAGACTAAGACATGATTATGGGGTAAGCTGCTTGTAGGATGCAGTGTGGGAACGACTGAATATAAATGAAAGAGTCTTACTGAGTAGTTTAATGCCTAGTCTGAAAATATTGGGATGAATGGTATGGAAGAATGGAGGATAGACACAAGCAATGTTTTTTAACATTGGACCTGGAAATGATTTTAAAATGAAATGGGGGAGTATTTTCTTATCTTTGTAGGGGAAGGGAGGGTGAGATGGGGGTGGGTGGGAAACATGGGATTAGTTGTGCTGATGGCACTTTTTTACTTCTAAAATGAGAGCAAGCAGAATGTTAAGTTCATAACAGATTTTGTGAAAAATTATCTTAGAAGCAAGATGTTTCAGGGCTTTCCTGCATTTCTTGGGGTGACGAAAGATTCTCTGAGAAGCAAGATGTTTCAGGGCTTTCCTGCATTTCTTGGGGTGTCCTGGATTAGTGTTTGTAGTGCTCTACATTAGCATGGTTAGCTGCTAGTCTGTTTTTTTGCTAAAGCCAAGTATACCTGGTACCCTTTGCAAAACAGTTAAGATGTCAGATTGTAATTAAATGACTACACGCCAAAAGAATGTGGTGCTAAACTAACTTAATTTCAGCTGACAATAAAGCTCTTAGAAAAGGCATGTAAACTATTTTCACAGGAGATAGATATGTGGCACATGCACATGTTCACTATTCATAATTATTTTATAACTTGAAAAATGTCCATCTGCTGTTATGCCGAGAGTTTGATTATCTTTTTGGCACCATGAATGTATTGCGTGAAATATAGCACTAGAATGTTTCATGCAATGCCAGATCAAAGTGTTATTTTAAGCAAATACAGAGACTTTGTTTTCTTCTGCTGGTGGTGCATCATACATTTGGAGTTAAGACATTAAACAACCAGTTTATACACATTATTTGCTTGGAGAAAATACTCCACGTGTTACTACAGCATCTTTTAAGTAGGCTCAAAGTACTATTAGCTGGATAATTAGTAGGTGAAACCAAAGCTTAAGTTAACAAGTGAGAAAATAACGGTCTTCATCAAATAAAAAGCAAGATATTACCATATTAAGAAACTTAAATAACATTAATTATGACTATTATAAAGAAAACAAGCCCTGTGTGTAGGTCTTAGGCTCTTCTCCTATGATAATTCTTTCTACATTGCCCTGAGAGCTTTGCACTCCCCTGCTACCATCCCTTAATTGTCCCTGTCACTACCTACTTTTGGGACGTGGACCCTTATTGGCACCGAATGTGGTACACTATGAGGACAGGTCATAGCTGTTTCTTTGGACTAGGAAGTGGTAAGTATTTGTCTTGACCCTGGAATGTCTCTCTACTACAGGTATCATAGCTTTAAGGAAATACTTCATGCATGCTTTTGTTTGTACAGATCACAGCATCCAGTTACATCCAACCAGCTTATATGACGTGTAGAAATGCTGTTCTCTGGATATCACTGGATGCAACAAAACAATCGTATGAACCTAAACCAACACCTGGATTGGGAGGGCTGATTTCCTCTGCTTACTGCTACTTGTCCTTGCTGGGTTTGTGACATCAGTGAGGCTCTAGTTTGCTAACAGTGAACTTCAGATGTTGCAGTCACTCTGCCCTTTCACTACTGGGGTTACAAAGCTATTAAAATCCATCACACAGTGTTGTCTGTCCTATGGGATGATAACATAATACACTGAGTACTTTATCTTGAGTTCTAGCGTCTTTTTTAATCTGTCATTTGTAAGAGAAGATAAACACATTTTTTTATTTTAAAAAAAGTTCATGAGCACCTTTGTACATTTCATGGTTCATCAGCTGTATAACAAAACCCAGAAAGGGGACTAATACAGACAGGATCAGTACAGATATCATAGAATTCAATGTTTCAAAGGCCTAGACTTGGTATTGGTTTAGCACTGATTGTTTTGTTTTGCACTGCAGAGTTACTTTTTATTTTGGTTAATGAGGTTAAACAGGCAGGCAAGAAAAGTAGACATTACATCCCTTAGTAAAGAACTGTCCAGGTTGAAATAAGATATTTCTTATTCCCTCCCATGAGCAGATCCTTCTAAATTTGAAATAAAATTGTTATTATTATGCAAATCTGCATACAAATGTCAGATCTTAAAAATTACAAAACCAAAGGGCTTTTCTGAATGAAATCAGTTGAACAAACTCCTCTGTGTAACTTATAAGTCATATTCAGAGAAGAAGTTGCATCTTCTGTAGTTTTAAAAATGAAAACTTTGTAGGCCAATTATAATGGTATACCCTTCCCATAATTATACAAGCATGCATCTCCCCGGAGGGTTAGCTGGATAATGAACTTTTGTATTCATGCGTATTTTTGTGTGTTTATACTTCCTTTGTATTCATTTTGTTTCTGCCATATGACACTAGAAACATTTTAATTTCTGAATCTGAGACTGTCACAATGCTGTATAGTGATGACATGCTAATGTCCTTGATAATCCTGAGATTTCTGATTAAGAGCTCAGACATTAAAGAGTAAAGCTGTCTGCTTCTGGAATAAAAGTATGTGGGGGCATTACTTACAAGGTGAGGCAAATCATGAAATGGCAAATTACTCAAATGAAAAAAATCTATGGCACCTGGGCTAAAACACCATTTTTTTTTTTTTGTAAAAAATGCATTATTATGCGTTTTAGTTGTTCCATACAATTTAGAGCCTACGTTTAAAGCTTCACACTTATACCATGTTTTTTTTTTTCTCATAATGGGTATCTCATCAGCATCTGTGTTCTGACTTCTAATATTTTAAGCAGATCATCCTTAACTGTATGTCCTTCCCTGCCTAGCTTAGTACCAACTTCTTTCATCATTGTACCCACAGAATTTTGGGTTAGACTCAGTTGCATATTTATCTTTTACCCAGATCCAAACCTTATACCTTATGGAATTTGTGATTCCACAGATTTCTCTCTCTCATTACATCTGGTTTTGCTACCTTGCATTCTTTCCAAAACTCTTTGAAATGGGGAGGGTCCTGCTCAATTATTGCATCATGTGTAAGAACAGGCACTATAGCTACTGAATGTAGTTTGCATTCTACTTGGTTTGCAAGATACTCTGTCTTGTCACCATCGATGCACAAACATTACTTCAGTCTTCTTTTTGCTAGTAGTATGCTTACACACATATTGTGCTCTGTCAAAAATAACAATCCTTGCTATTTCTTCCCATCTACAAAATTTGACATTAAGTCTGGTAATAGTACAATGGGAAAAGGTAGATTCTACACTTTCAGAAGCAAAGCAGTCTGACCAGAATCTAATTGTTCATCTTTAGGTACAGGTTGCTTAACAGCTGGTTGACTATTTTTAGTACATTTCGCCAGTACAGTTATACTGCCACATGCTATGCAATATTTTGTCTCTCTTTTTAAAAATGTAAAGCAAATTAGTTCAGATACCAGTGTTTTTTTTTTTGTTTGCCTAGAGTCACAGTAATGGATCCCCGTAATCCATGCTAACCAAGTCTGTCACTGATACTAATCCCATCCCTCCCTGCACATTACCGTACCAAAAACCCTTTCCCTAAAAGTACAGATATTCAAAGTACAGTTGTAGGTACTGTTAGTTTTTTTAACTTACAAAAGGAAATAGTTTGTTTCTCTTTTGCAGCTGATGTAGTTTTTGTGTTTTTTTTTAGTGTTATGGTCATTTCCTTTTATTTTCTGTCACTTTTTTTAAATTTTTTTTACAGTTGCTGTTAGGCCTGTAGTACCATTGCCAAAATATTCATGTATATAGATAGATATACACATATATACACATGCATGTATACATACACATGCATAAATGTGTGTGACATGCTGCCTTGTATACTTTAAATCATATACCAAGGACTCCATGGAGTATTCATTCCTTTCACAGTGTTTTCTCTCTGTTTTGTGGTCAAAAGATTAACTGAAAACAGCTTTCTGACAGGTTGTACTCCTTAAATGGTGGGGCTTCTCACAGGTGTCCCAGGACTTTAGTTGTCAGGCATAGTTCCCATAGTCAGGTACCTCACCACATCTAAAGAGACAGTGCTGCCCTAGCACTTAAGCAAAACAATCAAAAGGCCGCATATTAATCTATTTTTTATTTCTTTGGTCTTAGGCAAGCAGGTCAGTCATTCTGTCTGCATCGGTTGAGGCCCAGAAGATTTTGAATAATCACAGCTATTGGGACAGTTACCTAGACAAACTCATCCATTACCATGCTGTTCTCCAGCTCTGTGTTCAACTGAAGAATTGAAGAGTTCTAGGTATAGGAAGCAACATATGACTCTTGCATTTTTCTCCTTAGACATGCACACAGGCCAACTACATATTGCAGCTCTGTGCTACTTACAAATGGAAGGTGCACAGCAGAATATCAGCATACACTACTGTGCAACTGGAGGAGTCCACATCCACAATAGGTATGCAAATGAAAGAAAGATTACTGCAGTCTGCAATTCATAAACATTATGACCGCCAAATACTGCTGTTCATAAAGCCAGAAAGAAGTCAGCTGCAGAAAGCCGTCTGAAAAATGCAGCTAAAATTTTCAGTCACCCTAAGTCTAAGTATAGTTACCTGAACTGCCCTGTGCATGGTCACACATAAAACATATGAGGAGATAGCACCCATAGTAAATTCATCCAGCAATGGATCATTCCCTGTGATATATACTGTTCACAGAAATGTACTGCCGCATTGTAACTTAGTAACCTTCCTCTACCAGTGATACCACATAAGCAGAGCTACTGGTAACAACACCATCTAAACCAGATACCTCCATTAAGGCAATGTGCAAATCAGACAAACATTGCAGTCTTAGACAGAGAGGTGGGTATAGCTATGAACTGTCATGACCTCAAATTTCAAAACTGAAACATTTAATTGTACTCGTGATGATATTTGTGCTTCAATCAGTTTTTACCTTGCACACACCTCCTGCGTGTGATAAACTATAGCAGTGCCACTCATAACCTCTGGCATGAATGGAGGTGCATGTTCCAAAGGTAATATTGAACTATATATGTAATAAGAAGGTGTCAGGTAGTCAGAACTGTGGATAATCATATGTGACAGTAGGCTTGTCCCATTTCGGAAGGTTGTCCACCAGGTTTGCAGGCATTGAAGACAAGGAACACTGCAGTCACATGTACTCATACTCTACAGCTACGTAAGGTGACAGTCATATGCATTGATGCTGTACATCTGCTGCCATAGCATGACACATGCTAGGTGGACAGTCCAGCATCCAGTGCTGTACACTATGGTACACAGAGACAAACACTTGACACAGTGTCCTTTTATGAATTATGCTCAGCCCTATCTGCATATGAGGAACAGTGTACTTAACAACTTTATGACAGCATGCACAGTCTTTTTTTTTACAAATCCCAAAACATATTTCTGATAGGATCAGTCTCCCACACAGGATGTTCCTCATTTTGTGCTTCTGTTGATGGCACTGCTCTTAATAAAGTTTCATAGACAGCTGTAATACATGTTTCCTACTGAAATCTGAGACAGCCAACATAGAGAGGGCACACAGCAGATATTTCTAACTCATAAACACATTCTTAACCTCATCAGACCAAAGTACTTTTATAGTTACCTTTGTTTTACTGAAGTAGAGAAAAGGATGGACCAACCTGATAAAATGAGGGTAGATGTCCTACAGCAGCTTGTCAGCTCAGCTTGTTCATCCTAAGTGACCTTTGTCAGTTTCTGATACCTCTTTTTTGTTATTTCAGGTTTTACCAGGCCACAGGTATTTGGCTTCTTCTGTGCCAGGTATGCACTTTCTAGGGCTTGCAGTTAAGCCCTCTGTTTTGTCTTTGTCTGGAATCACCTGTAACTGTGCAGGTGGGGTCCTCAGTTTACACTGTGGGTAACATCATTATTCGGACTGGCAGCACCATACTGGTCATGGAGTCTGAGAATTCCTCATGTCATCTGTCAGTACGTGCTTTGGGTCTTATTCAGTCTGAAAGGGCAGCACGTACTTGAATTATTGTTACTCTACTCTAAGCTTGTTGTACGCATTGTGTTGCATTGACACTCTGTATTCTATCATTTAATTTTATTGCTGTATTTTATACTGTCTGACACTGAAATTGATCATTTGTGATCAGGGCTGTAGTTTGGTTAACAAATTCAAATAAATAAAAAAAAAAAAAAATGTATACTGATAAAAAACAGGCAGTGAAACAAAAGCCATCTCCTCTTTCACTCTGTTTGTGAATTAGTTCTATTTTATTTATTTATTTTGTGAATTTCTTCTCCCAGGCTGTGCCTGTGAATAGTCTATTGTGATCAGTGTACCTCCATGGTAAACAAGCAAACTAAATAAAAATAAATAAGTACCTGTCAGTAATCCTTCATCATGTCAAGATAGTGAAGTTTGATGCTTCCTCCTGTCCTTTTTGTTAACTTATGCACACTGGGCATAGGGAAGGAATTACATAATGAAATCTTGTTCAGCTTATGGGAATCATTAAAAGCTCTTATTGTGCCATCAGTTTTTAGCAGTGGCACAATAAGACTAGACCGTTTACTCTGTAATTCCTCATTATACCTTGACCCCCCATTAATATTCCAAAATGTGCATGCTGATTGGCCAGTGTGCACATTGTAAATCAATTTATACTAATGGAAAAAGGTCCGGTCGCCCGGACTTTTTCCATTAGTATAAGTCTCTTTTAAAACACTGTCTCGCTATGTTAAAAGAGTTTAACATAGCGACACAGGTTTAAAAAAGCAACAGAGATCTTGCTTTCTCCGTTGCTTTTTTTTTTAAACCTGTCTCGCTATGTTAAATAGATTTAACATAGCGAGACAGCTTTAAAATAAGCAATGGAGAATTGGCATAACTTTTTCATTACTCCTGGCATAAGTGAAGTTCCTTCATCTGTTAGGGTTTCACTTGAGATCCTTCTCTACTAGATACAATCATTACTTTTCCTACTGGGTTTGTAGAGACCTTATTTCCTGATAATAGCAGAGTAGTGTAATATTTCTGGTATATATTTGTTCATTTTACTGAACTTCTCTAATAGTTCCACAGGAACAATACATGTTCTCCTAAATGCACTAAAGGGAAACAAAATGTTTTGCAAGAAGTACTCTGTTGACATTGTTATTTTATTTTTTTCTACCTATTTTTTGTCCAGGAAAGTCAACTTTTCCCAATTTCCACAACTGTCCCTTTTCAGTGGTGACCCGGGATAATTGACTGGTATACTGACTTCCACAGTGCTACCCAGTGGTCAAATGAAGATGGAAGCAATCGAAATGTGCACCTGGGGCACAGAAAGCAGCTCATTAACAGGTCAGGGCTTTAGTCCTTTGTGCAAATTGCCACAGTAAACATTCTATTAAGCACTGAACCACTTCATGGACGACAATTTTCCTTGCTAATAAAATCTTTTTAGAACTCTCTCTCTATCTCTCTTTTTCTCTCTCTCTTTCTTATTTTTAAGTGTGAGGGAAAATTCATTATTGTGTTCCCAAGGGACTTTCAAATAAACAATAGCTTTATAGGTTCATAGGTTGGTACTAGGCTATCGGCCCTAGGGCCTATACAAGCTTAGCCATAACCATTCCCTGGATATTTCTTCCCACAGTATTTACTTCCCTGGACCCCTGTCTAGCAGGGTGACTGACGTGATCCCTGGGGTGAATTTCCTATCTCTCATCCAATCATCAAGGTTCCTTTTGAAGAGGGCCAAGGATGCACTCTGCTTGACATGTATGTGCTGTCTATTCCAGAGTATGGGGAATCTCTGGGTCAGGACCTATCCCTCCAGCATGTTTTGTTTATTGTGATGACAAGGTTTAGATCCCTGGAGCATGTGGCTCTGAGGGATTGGGATTTCTTTAAGTGGAGCATGTCCAACAGTTCAGGGTTTGACATGGCCTTGTATGTTAAGCAGAGATTGCCTCTGAGTAGACGATATGCCACATATTATAGCTGGAGTTTATTTAGACGATCAGCAAGGGCATCTGCTTTAGGCCTGTGATTTTTTTAGTGAGGTATTTCTGCGGCCTTTCCAGCTGTTGCAGATGTCTTGTGAGGTACATACCAAATGGGCCGTTGTACTCTATAATGGGTCTAATGAGGGATGAGTACAGTGGGACAATGACCTCCTTTTTTTCTGGATAAAAAGCCCTTAGTGATGAGGTGTGTCACATGGAAGGATTTCCTGACTGTTGTGGTGATGTGGTTATCAAAGGCGAGACCACTGCCCACCTGTGTCCCTAAGTCTCTCATCACACTTTCAGTGTTTAGTGTACTGCCACCTATGTGGTAATTTATGTGTACATGTTTTTTCCCAAAGGGGATAACTATACATTTCTTGGCATTAAGCTTGAGCCCATGGCTCTGGCACCAAACATCTGTTTCTGTAAGGCCCTTTTGTAGAATATCCACATCATTTGGTGATTCAATAATGGCTCTCAGTTTGCAGTCATCTGTGAACTTTGTTAGCCAGAGTCCCTTAGCATTTGCCTGTACTTCAGAGAAGTAGATGTCAAACAAGAGCAGTCCCAGGACTGAACCCTGAGGTACTCCACTTATCACTTGTCTGGAGTTGGATTTGGAGTCTGCTACTTTTACAGTCTGGGTTCTGTCAGTAAGCCAGTTGGCAACCTATCGAGTGACGTAGGGATTTATGCCCAGCCTAGTAAGTTTATCTATGATTCCAGAGTGGGGGATGGTGTCAAAGGCTTTGGTGAGGTCCAGATAGGCTGTGTGGACCACCTTACCCTCATCCACAGCTCTGGAGACTGATCAGGTTCAGGAGACAAGATCATCCCCTCACGAACCCAAACCGGGTGGGGTCCAGTGTCTGAAGGTTGCCAATGTCTTTGTTTATAAGTTCCATGATAATGCGTTCCATGCCCTTGCAGATCAGGCTCATCAGACTGATGGGATGATAGTTCCCGGGATCCAAGATGGATCTTCCCTTGTGGAGTGGGATAACTGTAGCTGTGTGGCACTCAGTGGGCATGAAGCCTGAGGTGAGGCTATGATTAAACATGACACTTAGGTGAGGTGCCAGTTCATTTTGTAGTTCATGTAGTACACAGCCCAGGATGTTATCTGGTCCCATGGATGCTGTATTCTTAGCTTTGCAGAGTGCGATTTCTACCTGTGTGGCCATGATTACCAGAATCTGGCAATCTTTTGGTATTGAAATGGGCCCTTTAGGGGGTGAGAGGGAGGTGAAGTTGGCACTAAATTGATCTGCCAGAACATTGGCAATGTCCTTGGGATCAATATATTTAATGCCATTCTGTTGTAGCTCAGAGCATATCTGAGCATTGCCATTTAGATTCTTGACATAAGTATAGAATGCCTTGTGGTTGTCTTTGGAATCTTTGGCAATTTTATTTTTGTAACTAGCTTTGGAGAATTTTATGAGGGATCTCAGCATCTTACTTAGGCTGGTAAGGGAGTTTTTTGTATCCTGGGATTTTCCTCTTCTCCTGTCTACTCATCTAACAGATCAGTCATTGTTAGAATCAAAGTAAGGAACACTAGGTGGCCTGTCTTGGAATGCAGTAACCCTACTTGTGGCCTATGTATTATTCTGGGTTTCACTTAAAGAGGGACCCTTCCACTGGGCCCTCATCACATTAGCCCATCTAGTCATAGGATCATAGGAGGTTACTAGGCTAATCGCCCTGAGGTCCTTACAAGCCTAGCCAAGAGTTTATCCCCCCAAAAAGAAACCTCATTCAGCACCTGTCAGCCATGTCATTGAGGGATATAGGTGGAACCCCTGGGACAAATTTGTGGTTTCCCATTCTCTCATCAAGGTTGTCAGTGACATACTCTGTTTGACATGTATGGGAAGTCTATTCCAGAGAAGGTGCAGCCTCTGGGAGACAAACCTGTCTCTCCAGCAGGTTTTGTTGATGTCTCATATTAGATTTAGGCCTTTCATGTGGGTAATGTGTGAAGAATTAGACTTACAGATATGGAGCATCTCTAATAGTACAGGGCCCAAAATTGCTATGTAGGCAAGACACAGATCACCTCTAAGCAATCTGTACGATACTGACTACAGTGATAGTGATTTGAGCCTGTCCGCAAAGGACAGGAGATGGAGACCATGGATTCTCTTTTGTGAGAATTTGTCCAAGAATTTAATTTTCTTACAGTAGACGTATGTGATTTATATACTTCTATCCCCCAGAATACAGGTACTGAGTGGGTAGTCGACTTGTTGAGAGCAAGAAGAGCACCTGATAAAGACCAAAGACTAATAGAGGAATTGTTGGGTATTATACTCAAGAACAACTTTATCACATTTAACAATGAATTGTACCTCCAAAGAACAGGGGTTGCCATGGGTTCACCATGCGGGGCAAGTTTCTCCAATCTCGTGATGACCCATTGGGAAAACAAATTTGTTATTAACAACACATTCATAGATAATGCAACCTCTTTTTGTACTAGGTTCCTGGACAATATTTTTATTATCATAAAAGGAGACCATAGGTTGGCAACAGATATTGTGAATTACTTTAACAATACAACAATTTTTTTTTAAATTTACTAGCGACTACTAGGAAGAGAGTATAGCTTATCTAGACATTGAATTACACAAAGATATACATCAACAAAGGTACATAGCAAAGTTGTTCAGGAAAAACACTTATTCAAATTCATTTCTACACTTCACAAGCTCGCATCCACTCCACCAAAAGAAGTCAGTGGTTAAAGGACAAGTGGTGCAAGTGGCTAGAATGATCACTAGGGAGGAAGATTTTGAAGATGAATGTTTGAATCTTAGGCGCATGTTTTCATATAGAGGCTACCCAAAAGAATTTATATCAAACATTATTAAAGCGGTTCAAATAAAATGAGAGAACGGGACATACAAACCCATATTACACAAAGGAAATACCATTATAGAGATGGATGTTGGAACAATGGCACTTCAGAATATATCTGAGGTGTATAATGAAGTTAACACCAAGGAAAGGGAGATAAACTTCCCTTTGAGCTTTGTTCTAACATTCAACTTAAGTGCTAAAGAAATACAGAAAATATTAAGGAAGAACTGGAACATACTGTCTACAGATAGGGACATTATACAGAAAGCAGGTGAATACCCAGTCACTACTTTCAGGAGAGGTAAAAATATGAAAAACTTGATAGAGAAACAATTAGTGCGTACACACAGGAATGTAGGGATGTACCGTTGTGAAGTGTGTAATCAATGTAAAAATGTTGGGACAGGAGAGAAATTTACAATTAGAGATAGGAATTACATAGTTAAGAGAAAATATAATTGTAATTCAAAATCCATAGTATATCTGGCCCAGTGCCAATTATGTCAAGCTTTTTACATTGGAAAAACAGACCATAGGTTATGAGAGAGAATTTATGAGCACGTATACGCTATTAACAAACAAAAGCAAGATAATGCCCTGGCTAGATATTGTGTAGACTATCCCAAACATTCATTTATATTCAGAGTTATTGATCACATTTTGACATATGAAAATGGAAGATGCGGTCCTACAAGTTTGTTCCTAGAAAAACTTGAATTATTATGGCAATTTAGATTAGATTCTTGCCACCCGCCACGGTTAAACGAGATCTGTTCGATCACTTGCATTTTAAAACTTAAAAGCCTGATGAGATGAAATAAACGTCAGGAAGGGTAGTATACCCATTGTTTTAAGCAAGTTTAGGTGACATTATTGTTTTTAAATGTTCCTTAAAATGCTTTCGATACATTTGTCTACACAGTGTATGGAATTAAATGATCACTATGGGGAGGTTTGGGCAAAAATGGGTTAACATATGCAATTATTTTACTTAATAGTCTGGAAGTCATGTGAATTGTTTTAAATGATTTATAAGGAAGATTTAAACAGAGCTAGTTGTATCTGATGAAGTCTGGGAAGATTACCAGACGAAAAGCGCTTTATACATTTGACTGGTTTTATACTTTTTTCTGTTTGTCGTGGACTTATTAAACTGTGTGAGTTTTAAGGAACACAGTGTACTGCCTGATCCATAATTTTCACGGTTTCAAGTTTGTGGACTCTTTTTGTGGTACTAAAATAGAACATTTGGTAGCATGGAGCTTTGTCAGGTACACAGATGTGTCTTCTCAGCCAGGATTGCAATGGTAAATCCCAACATTGCTCGCTGACCATTATTTTTTAACATTCCTTATTGACAATTGTGTGGTTGACTGATACTTGGATCATCTTTACCTCCTATAAGTTTAGTGGAATGTGTGGGCTAGATGCCCTGTAGGTCAACAGCAAGTCTTTCAGGCTGGACATAGAGTTTCCCGGTCATCATGTGCTGGACTGTAATAAAGGCGATGAAACTCTTTTAAAGTGCTTAATCGGCCATTGTAGTGTTGCTTGGCTCTCTTGCTGGAGTCAGTTGGTTTGTTAGTGAACTACAGGCTTGGGCAGTTGTAACTGCCTGCATGAAGACCTGAATCACTTCTTCTGTTATTCAATAAGGTTAGCCTCTATGTTTTGCTTACCAGAGAGTTGCTGAATCCATTTGTGAATATAAAAATTATTTTAGGTTTTTCCTCTAGATTTTACTTTTTCTTAGGAATTAATTAACTGACATTTACATCATAACTGTTGATTAAAAACAAAGTGGTTTTCTCCTTTAAGAGTTTCTGTGGGTGACGTAGTGCACTTCAGTACCACTACCGTATGATAACTATTCCAGAAATCTCCTTAACATGTATACCCTCTCATATTGCATGGAGTATAATAAAACAATAACTCACAAGTGGGTGTCGGTAAATCCTGATAAACCCACACACACAAGTGGGTTATTGCTATTATACAATGACATTATTTAAGAAAGAAATTGAGTACCTTTCTTAAATAATGTCTTTGCATAATGCAGTCATAGTATTCCTCCATGTTGTTTGCCATTTTTCCATGATTTTTGGTGTACTGTGCATGCATGTAAGAGTTATTTTTCCATGCTTGCACAGTACATCAGTGCTATTGAATTAAAGCAATGGAGAAAAGAGAATCTCCTGCTATGAGACAAAAATCTAGACATTCTATGAAGATTTGGACAGTTGAAAAATACAAGACTGCTGAAGTTTATAGAGGGACAGTGCAAAAAAAAAAAAGGAAAATCTGGCATATTTCTGTCCTTTTATTTTTCAGACCGTACCTGATTTTTTTCTCTTTTTTTGTACTGTCCCTCTATAGCATATTCCAATAGAAAAGCCTAGCCACTGAATTGTACTTTAGTGGCTGGTCTTTTTTCTATTGGTATATGTTGATTTGCAATGGCTCCCCTAGTTGGGCGGACCAATCAGCATGCCCTTTTTTGAATACTAACGAGCTATCATTGTCTAATAGAACATCTTCATAGCAAAATGGAGTAAACTAAATTAAAGACTGTACGTATTCTGAAGAAAAGTATAAGGAAAAAAATACTTAATTTGCCTGGATTTATGCCAGAGAAGGAAAGAGCCCTTACTGTAACCCTGGTGACTGGAGTTCAATTAATGGCCCAAGAAGCTAGACAGGAAAGGCAAGGAGTGAAGTAGTATGGATTTCTCACTTCTCCATAAGGGGGAGGCAGTGGGTGTTCAGGGACCACATAGAAAAGTGCAATTTCTCCAGTGGAAACCAGGGGAAATAGCGATGTGGTTGAGAGGAGGGGTCAGGGCTGCTTGCTGGGAACATTCCTTGCAGAATTGAAGGATGACCACAACAGACAGCCTCCTGTACATACCCCTTCAACTCTGTAAGCTGGGTGAAATGTTGGACTAAACAGGAAAAGCCCCTGAACCATCCTGAATGGCTGCTTCACTAATGGCTCTACCTGGTGGACTGTCACTTTGGTGATAGGGAATGAGTAGTCTGACTGGCCGAGAGGGGGCTGAATATTGACAGCCAGTGGGTACAAATACTGTTAAAAAGAATACACAATTTATAGAAGTGGAAGGACAATTTTCAGGAAATGTTCAGAAGTAAGTTTTTAGAGACAAAATGTGGTAGATGCATGGGGCAGCCTAACAAATGTCCTAAGAAAAATATAGGGTTAAATTATTAATAAATTCAACAGTACATGGAAAAGATATAAAGCTGGTTTGTAAGGGTATTAGGAATTAACCTGTTAATAAATTTGTGTCGGGAGCTTATCTGATAGGTAGGGAAATGCACCAGCTAGGTGGACCAAGTAGCATTTATCTGGCATTATACTTCACTGCCAAAAACATCCTAAATTGTACTACTATATTGGTCAAACAGAGTTCTTCTTAAAAATATTTGTGTAGACACTTCATCCTAAACATTAAAAAAAAACTGTTTAACAAGTAGAAAATATATGCCTGAAGTAGTTCAACCTCTCACAATTTAAATGGTCGAGGAAAGCTGTTATTAGCCTTATCTTGCTAGTGACTAAAAACATTGACCAAGAAATGGAAGACCATAGACCATAGACCCTCTCCTAGTTGAGAACATTGCATGGCTTTTAGAAGATGTAAAATATGGAAATAGGAGGGGGGTCTTCCTCAGAGTAAGCTGCATAAAAATGGGATATTTGGGAGAAGTTGCAGATGTTGGGGATGTTGGCACTTGTATCAATTACTTGGATGTCAATTTAAAATGGGATGATACTAATAAAATGTTTGTAAGTAAAATTTATAGAAAGAGGACATTCATGAACAGCTATTTATATCACTCCAGTCAGCATCCTAAATTCATAAAAAATATTATCCCTAAGGGACAATTCATCGGAGCCAGCAGAATGACCAGTCAGGATCATTCGCTGGCTGAAGAGTTTGAGTATATTACTAAACTATTTTTGGATAGGGGGTATGAGGAAGGTTTGTTGGAAGAACAGGCTAAATATGTATGGGATAGGAGAGAGACCTGGTATCCTCCCATTTTGAAAAAAGCAACTATAGCGAATTTTAAGGTAAAGGATAGAGTAGAGTTAGAGCAGAGACATTTGTGTTTCGATATGTCTATGACTATAGATGGGGGCATTATTCTTAATGTCATTGAAATAAATTGAGGGGAAAATCATTGAGGGGAATCATGAATTGTTGAAAGTAGTGGGGTTGAGACCTAGAGTTGTGTACAGAAATGATCACAATCTAAAAACTTTGTTAGAGATGGGTAGGGACTCTGTGATTCGAGAATCACATATTACAAATAAGCCACATGGCATGTATAAATGTTATGGGTGTGCAATGTGCAGGTATATTTTGGAGGGACCATATGTGGAATTGCCTCATATTCCATATACTATTCAAGTTAAAAGAGTTTTTTCTTGTAAAGGTCATGGAGTGGTTTATACAGCTGCCTGTGGCAAATGTTTAGAATTTTATGTTGGGATGACCACCAGGAGTTTGAATACCAGGATAAGAGAACATATAAATGGCATGAAAAGAAAGGACACTAAGAATGCCCTTTATAGACATAGCATAGAATGTATTGGTTTCAAAAAGTTTCTATTTTCTGTCTTATAACAGGGTAAGTTGAGTTTAAGAGGGGATGATTTTAAAAACTATTTAGAACAAAGGAAGACTAAATGGCAAATTAATTTAAGGGCAGATAAAAAAACAGGTTGGAATGATGTCATTAATATCAAATGTTTTTTAAAAAACGTAGGGTATATGTTAAAAAGTAACTGCATATTCTGTTTTTTTATTAGTTTTTTTGTAAGTTTTAAGGAAGTTGTTCTTAATTGTGTATAACATTTAATTAGTTAACCAAATGATTTTTAATTCTGTTTTCATCACTTCTAGAGTATTTATAGCAAGCTATGTGCAAGTTTTAATATTTCTGATGAAGTCTTGTTGACGAAAGCATTGATTAAAGAAGGTTTATGCTAAATTAGATTTGGTGGTCTCTGACTGTGGCGGTATTTTTTGTTTTTATACTATAACATTATTTGAAATGTCCAGTAGTTACCATATATTGAGCGAAGAGTCTGTAGCACCAAGTGCAGTTAGTGAACGTACTGTGTGCAAGTCAGCATCTACAAGGATGGGTGCACATGTAGTATACAACAGATAGATTGGTAATTGGTTAATAAGTGCAAATTGACTACTGTGGAAGATAGATCCATTATACTTTGGTGGCATTTTAAGAAGAACTTTATTTTTAAAATAACTCGGGTACAATAGTAATAATTGCCACTTGACAATTAATGTGGCCAGAGTTACCCACACTTGGCAAAATCTATCTTCTTAGGCTATCATTACATCAGATGTGTGCATTTATATTTACTGTGACTGGAGTTTTCTTTTAACTGTTCAAAACTTATGCTGGATAAGAATTGTATTCATTCAAGTATGCATTTTAACATGGACACTAAGAATTTGTCAATTAAAACCAGATTCTTTTATTCCCTTCTCCTGCCTCACCCAAATGAATAGTTTCAATCTGACAGGCCGTATCTTACATAAGACACAAACTGAATGCAGATACATTAGAACTTCTTGCCACTACAACACTAAAGGCAAGTTCATTAAAAATATTACATAAACCATGGCACAAAATTATGAAAATAGCATCAAATATATCAACATCTGTGTTTCAGTGACCACATATTAACTTTGTTCTGAATATAAACTACTATCTTACATCTAATATGTTGTTGGCCTCTGTGACATTTTTTTTAAATGGCAAATAAGAAAAATTCTGAATTAATGGAACTGTTATTCATCCAGATTTTAGAGACAGATATATTACTGCTTTTATTTCTTCATTTACTTGTATCTTCAATGCACCGGGGAACAATATTAAAATGTCTCCCAGTAAAGAAATGTCTACCAAGGTGTCTACCAGCATGCTACTGTGTCTGATAGCAGTTTTCACCACAACTGGTACCAACAAAATATTGCAAGTAGTTCAGAAAGCAATTCTTTGTGTGTATCACAAATGCAAGGCATGTTTCAGCCTCCATTTTGATGTAATACAGATTCTTTTACAACTTTTTCTGCTCAATATGGCATTATCCATCTGTGTGTAATTGCTTTGTATTACATCAATGACTCCTCTTTCTTTAAAGGTGATTGAGGGTCTACACATGTCAGTTATTTGGTAGCAAAGTGATGGAAAATATTGTTCACTCTGTGCAATAGTTTGCAGTGGCAGGCAATAAAAGGGTATCACTGAAAGTGAAACCATTCCATAAAACATAAAGTTTGCATGTATACATTTCTCGTCCTTTGTTTCCCCAGGTTCACCAGCAGAGTTTGTTAAGAGGCAAATCTCCGGCATCAGCACCATAGAAATAGACTTTCTCATCCATCTCTTCGATTTCCTAGAAACACACAATCAAGAACCAGAAATGTTGCATATGTCTTCCACTGAAGAAAAAGTATTCATAAATAAACAATAAACACATACGAGTGATGTACATCATTTACTTTTCAGGAGCAGTAGGAAGCAATTTTATGACAAATGAAAGTTTCATATTTGCCCATTTGAATGTAGAAATAATGGAGCTTCACAACATGGACAGCTTGGTTCTAAGAACTAGGCATAAGCAGCAGAGGGGAGATACAGAAAGACAAAACAAGCAAATGATGCAATTCAACTATATACAGTGGACTTGTGCATGAAAACTGAAGTGTCCCAGAATAATCATGCATGCTCTGTGTCACAAACTTATTCAGAAAAAAATTCCATAAACAAAGACATTGTCAACTATATCATCTCCTTTGTAGACTGTAACTGAAAGGCAACTGATATCAAAGGAATATGATTAGTCAGTGTGTGTGTGTGTGTGTGTGTGTGTGTGTGTGTGTGTGTGTGTGTGTGTGTATGCATGTTTGAGTTTGTGTGTATGTGTTTGTATGTATCTGTGCATGGACTTTGTAGGTGTATGGACAAGTGAGAAATATGACTCTTTACTGGTCTTTATGCCATTGTGGTAAAACATTGCAGATCCCTAGATCTTCCTGACTATGTATGCTATATTCAGATTTCATTAGAGCAGAGAGGAGTTTCCAGCCTCCTTGAGTTTCTCCTTAATGCTAACTGCATACAATAGAGATAGAGAACAAACTACGAATACTCCTCTTCCCCTAAGTAGGCCACCCCACTGCTAATGTAAGTCTGTGAGTGAAATTAGCATGTCAGCATTGCATTAGAAAATGAACACTGAAAAACTAGTTCTTTTTATTTTACAATATAAAGAAATTATTTTCTGAAAAATTGTTTAACTTGACTTGCTTTTAGCTTTAAAACATTTTAAATAGACTGATGAACAAATATGTTGATTGAGCCATACCTTGTCTGCTGTAATATATTCTTATAGGTTCATAGATTCATAGGTAAGTACTAGGCTATCTGCCCAAGGGCATCTATAAGTCTAGCCAGAATGTGTTGGCTTTTGCCACCCCCTTAGATTAGTTCCCTGTGCCTCGGTACAGCAGAGCCATTAGTTCTCTGTGCCTCTGTCCAGCAGAGCCACTGCAGTGATCCTCAGGGTAAATTTTCTGTTTCCCATCCACTCATCGTGGTTTCTGTTGAAGAGTGTTAGTGAGGGGCTCTGCCTAATGTAGATTGGAATCCTGTTCCAAAGCATGGGGAGTCTTGGGGACAGGAATCTATCCCTCCAGCACGTCCTATTTATTGTTGTGGTGAGGTTTAGATCCCTAGAGCATGTGGCTCTTGGGGATTTGTTTTTTTTTAGATGGAGCATGTCCATCAATTCTGGGTTGGGCATGACCTTGTATGTCAGGCAGAGATCACCTCTGAGTAAGCGGTATGCAACCAAGTACAGCTGGAGTTTCTTCAGTCGGGCTGCATCGGGCATCTGTTTGAGGCCAGTAATCCTCTTGGTGAGGTACTTCTGTGGTCTTTCCAGCTGTTGCAGGTGTCTTGTAAGGTACATCCCAAATGGGACATTGTACTCTATGATGGGTCTGATGAGTGATAAGTAGAGGGGCACAATAACCTCTTTTGTTCTAGATGTGAACCCTTTTGTGATTAGGTGGGCCACATAGAAGGATTTTCTAATCACCTTGGCAATATGATTATCAAAGGAGAGATTACTATCTACTTGGGTCCCCAGATCCCTTATTATATTTTCTGTATTTGTATGTGGTAGTTCGCAGGTACTTTGTTTTTTCCAAAGGGGATGACTATGCAGTTTTTGGCATTTAGCTTGAGGCCATGATTTTGACACCAGGTATCCATCTCAGTGAGACCCTTCGGGAGGATGTCTGTATCAGCTGGAGAGTCAATTATGGACCCCAGTTTGCAGTTGTCTGTGAACCTGGTCAGCCGTAGTCCTCCTGTGCTTGCCTGTACCTCTGAGAAGTATATACCAAACAGGAGGGGCCCCAGGACTGAGACCTGTGGGGACACCACTTGTAACTGGTTTAGAGTTGGACCTAGAGCCTCCAACTCTCACTGTGTGGGTTTTATCCATGTGCCAACTGGCAACCTATCTCATGATGTAGGGGTTTATGTTCAGGCTGGTGAGCTTGTCTATAATACCAGAATGGGGAATGGTGTTGAAAGCCTTTGCGAGGTCTAGGTAGGCTGTGTGGACCTCCTTTCCCTCATCTACAGCCTTGGTAACTGTCTCAAAGAAGTCCACCAGGTTTAGGAGACATGCTCTGCCCTTAACAAAGCCAAAATGGGTAGGGTCCAATGTTTGAAGGTTCCCAATGTCTCTGTTAATGAATTCCATGATGATGCGCTCCATAGTCTTGCAGACCAGGATAGTCAGGCTTATAGGGCAATAGTTCCCGGGGTCCGTTGTGGCTCCACCTTTGTGGAGCAGGATAACTGTTGCTGTGCACCACTCTATGGGTACATAGCCTGTAGAGAGGCTGAGTTTGAACAGTGTGTTTAGGTGAGGGGTTAGTTAATTTTGGAGCTCATGTAAGACACAGCCTGGGACACCATCTGTTCCCATTGAAACTGTATTTTTGGCTTTGGATAGGGCTGTTTTAACCTGTGTGTCAGTGATTGTTGGGGCACTACATTCTTCTGATATGGTTATGGGCCCTTTAGGGGGTGAGAGGGGGGGTGAAGTTTGCACTAAACCTGTCTGCCAGAATGTTGGCATTATCAGTCAGGTCCGTGTATTTTGTGCCATTCTGCACTAACTCAGAGCAGATATGAGAGTTTCCACTTAGGTTCTTGACATAGCTAAAGAATGCTTTGTGGTTATCTTTGGAGTCCTTGGCAATTTTTCTTTCGAAGGTAGCCTTGGATGATTTTATAAGGAATCATAGTTTTTTGCTGATACTGATCAAGGATGTCTTTCCTTCTTGGGATTTTAGTCTTTTCTGCACTAGTTTCCTCTTTCTATTGTATAGCTTGTTTATGGCAGGGGTCTACCAGACTGGTTTCCTTTTCTTGGAGGAGTGAGTCTTGGTTTTGCTTGGGATAGCACGATCCATGCATTCTTGCAGGTGCTCATAGAGTGCCTTTGTAAGGGATTCAGCAACTTGGACAATGTTGTCCTTTAGCAAGGGGGCTGTGAAAATTTCCACCTCGGTCTTAAGTAACGTGAAGTTTACTTTTGAAAAGTTATTCATGGTGGCTTCCTTGATTCAGGGTGGGGGCTGAATGTGAATATCCAGAGTGATTAGTCTATGGTCTGACCTAACCAGCGAGGGTTTGACCTCCGGTGTAGAACACTGGTCGCCCATGTTAGTGATGACCAGGTCAAATATGTTGTCACCTCTGGTGGGGGTGTTGACCAGTTGATCCAGGGCGTTCAAGTTTATAAATTCTAGGATGCGTTGGGCAAGGTAGTTAGTACTTGAGTAGTTCTCCCAGTTAATGTTTGGGTAATTGAAATCACCCAATATTAGGGTGTTTGTTAGGACCTTCATATTTTCCAGTGTCTCCAGAAATGTGGAATGGGGGTCCTGGGTCATGGTGGGTGATCTGTAGCAAGCTACAATTTGAATTGCAGTTTTGCCCATTGTTAGTTGCACATGGATGATCTCTGAGGCATTGTGCTGTGCCACTAACCTGGAGGTGTGGGTATCCTTGATGAATATGGATATACCCCCACCTTTTGTATTTCGGTCTGGGTTCTGTGGTCGAAAAGCCTGGTAGTGCTGGGGTGCTCTCTGGAGCCTTATACCAGGTTTCTGTTACTGCACAGATATCAATGTTTTCCATATTGAGGAATGCCTCGAGTGCATGCATTTTGAGGTTTAGACTTCTGGCGTTGAGTAGCATTACCCTCAGTTTTTGGTTACTTGTGCTATTTATGGTGGTGGGTTTGTCTTTTGAGCCTTGCCTAAAAAAGGCACTATGGGGGTGGCAAAAGCCTTGGCCAGTATTCGAAAGCCTAAGGGTGACAGGTGCAAGTCATCTCTTG
Organism: Protopterus annectens; assembly: GCF_019279795.1. Taxonomy (NCBI): domain Eukaryota; kingdom Metazoa; phylum Chordata; order Ceratodontiformes; family Protopteridae; genus Protopterus; species Protopterus annectens. Next base: position 755,216,624 of record NC_056737.1, on the reverse strand, counting down.
TGAAGCAATGTGGCTTATCAAGCATGTCATCCCAGGTGGGCAGATACTAGATCCCCTTTGAATGACACCAGAAACTTAGCCAATTGTTGAAATTGATCATTTTTTCTTTATACTGTGGCATCATTCTTGGTGAGGATAGGATGCTACTGGGTTATGTGATCAGAGAGCTCTTCCATGTCTCTTTTCATGTAGCCCAGGGAGGTACATCTCAGATCATTCACACCAACATGGACAATGACAGAGTCATATTTGTACTTGTTCTGGAGTGACCTGCGTGCTTGTGTTATGTGGCAGATCCTGGCACCCAACAGGCAGCTAACTGTAACCTTCTCCTTGCCCAGCCTAGTTAGTGTGACATCAGTGTGCCTGACTATAGAGTCGCCTAGTACTAGTGTGTTGGGTATGTTATTTTGCCTTAAGGGCTGTGATTGCATGAAACACTGATTATGTGAAGTATATGTTTCATGGTTTGTGATGGGGTGTGGAGGTTGCTTGTGTGTCTGCTTTGGAGGTCTCTGTTGCTTTTGCAGATTTTTATTAAGAGCCTCTGAGTATGTTTTTGTGTATTTGTGTGCGTTATTTGCCGGTGTTGGTTTAGTAGGTCTATGTGAGACTGGTGGTGTGTTGCAAGTATTTTCCTTCTCCTCTTGACTGTCAGTTCCAGTCTTGGGTTGAGAGAGCTTTGCCTCCAGTTTGGCTGTATAATTGCATCTCTCGCATATATTAGTGTTTGGTGGTAGGAGGAGAGGGTTGTCTGTGTACATGAGGCAGTTGTAACATTGTCTCAAAATGCCCAGATTCACCAGTTGGACTGGACAGTACACCTGAAACTGCCCTTTGGACATGCCTGAATAGATAAAGTGAGCTGTTTTACTGATTAGCTGGCAGGGACGAATAGAGAGCCTTGTCCTTCTGGACAGTATGGGGGGGTCTAGTGCTAGGGTTAATTAGTGCTTGCTATGAGTTTTGAACAAGTGCTGGGCTGTGAAATGAATGGTTTGAGTTCTTAAGTTGAAAGTTTGTCTAGTTCCAAGGGAAAAATTGAAGAGCAGACTTCGTGGAGTCAGGAATAGTTTAACACTAGCTCACTGGCACTGCCCAGCATGCAAAACAGCGCAAATGCGGTTTTTATAGCAAGGAAATGAAAGAGATAAAAATTAGTCCAAAATGACCAATAAATTACTAAACTTCTGGGCTACAACAAACAAGGCGCACAAATTTCAGAAAGAAACAGATCAAATAAGCAGGCGCAATAAGCCTTTAACCAGAAATTCCTAGCTCAGAAGGGCAGAATCTAGCCTCTCCTCCCACAAGAGTGCAGACCACAAACCTTCTTAATGTAAAAAAACTGTCCTGGAGCCTAAGTGCTTAAACCAGAACTAATACACTTCTAGAATAACAGATACTGTGCCTTCAATCAGCATTTCCTAACTTAGAAGGATGTAAGCTACCTGTCCTGCCACAACAGTGCAGACCACAAACCTTCTTAATGTAAAACAACTGGTCTGAAGCCCAAGTGCAATAACCAAAAGACTTAGAATAACAGTTGCAATTTAATCAGGCTACTACCAAGCAATAATAAATGCAGCAGAATAAACACAATTATTGAGTACTTTTAAGAAGAGGCAAAAGCAAAAATAAGGAAATAAAGTAGGAAGAAACACAAATACAGTAAAAGCAGATAAAGTGCAAATTGTTTTTTTTTTGTTTTTTAATATAAAAGTAGAAAACAAGCAAACTGATTTGAACAAATTATCCAATTAACCGGCAAGAAAACTCAGAACTGAGCCCTGTTCCAGCAGACTTCAATCAGACAAGTTCGGGGCCTAAGTGGGTATGCCTACTCAAATGTTCTCTCTGTATTAGGCAGGATAAGCTAATGCGACTAGACTAGGATAGAGTTGGGATAGGGCTAACAGATTGAAATGGTAGGAGTGTCTGAAATCAAAATATGATCTCATTATACTCATGAGCAAATGAGATGGGCCCAGGAGGAGTGTTCAAACACAACTTTACAGGAGGGGTGGATACTAACATATACACTATTGAAAATGGAGTGAACTCTTTTTAAGTTTTCTGTTTTAAAAATTTGGGTCATTGTAATTAAAAAAAGGTAATGGACAAGCAATCTCCTTCCCCATCAGTGGGAATGAGCCTTTTCAATGACATTATGGCATTGGTCCACTTTCAATTTTATTGATCTGGCCCCATGTCAATAGATCTATAAATGCCTACTCATCTAAAGTCTTATATCATTAATTTGTAGCCATACCTGAAGAAAACCACAGGAAAGAAAAGTGCCTTACGTTAACATCAGTATGTAGGAAAACTGACTTTATGTAGAACAGTTCTCATGTGAATTTCCTGCAAGGAAAGATAACCAATGATTAGAAAGCAGACATTTCAGGATTTTCTCATTGTACTACATTATGCAATCAAATACATTTACTTACCGGTTATTGTGCTGAATTCTGGGTACAGAATACAAGCTGGCAGGAGACACACTGGGGTATGTCAAGAAAACTCCCTGGACAAATTCCATATTTTGGGAAGTTTTATCAAGGCAGTACAGTCACAGAACAGCTGAACACACAGAGAGAGAGACAGCAGCAGGACAAGAAACTGGCAGGACAGACACTATGATAGAATACAAGATGTTTTACTGTATACATATTTTAACATTAATCTCTCAAAGAATTCATAGGATAGCACACAGACAGATTAACAAACAGACAAATTAATAAAAGGTCAGTAGACAGATATAAACGGGTTGTGGCAAAACAAAATATTCTGAATGAATACATGTCCATTTACTTTTCTGGCAATGTCACGAAGATGGTATGCTCACAGAACAGCCAAATACAAAAAAAAAAAAAAAAAAATATATATATATATATATATATATATATATATATATATATACACACACACACACACACACACACACACACACACACACACACACACACACACACACACACACACACACACGCACACACACAAGATTCAACTTGTGCCCGTATAATGGGAGTCACAAACTCCAAGCCTTTGCAAAAAGACTCATAAATACTAGAAATAGCACTTAAATGAAAAGCTTGTTTACTTAAGTGAGAATGCACTCTACTTCTGTTCTGCGATAGAGGGAAGCATGTACACAATTATGGAGCTGGGCAGGCAACTGGATTTGTCTATGAATCTGAAGGATGTCAACAATCCTATTATTGCTCCTTTAAATTTTAATAGGCTCTTCCCTGAAATACTGGACAACTTTCTCATTTTCCTATTGCTCAGTGTACTCTGCTCATGGTCACAATACTACAAGGTTTCAGTCCATGGCCATACACCCATGTTCGAGGTTTGTCTGCATTCTGATGGAAAAGGTACGGCAATATTCCTTGAAGATCTACTAAACCCTGAGAAACTGGCTTTTGTCATGAGGATGGAGTCTGTATCTGTCTGACCTTCCTACTGACAGTACAGGACCCTCTTCAGAGTTACTAGGGTGCAGCATACCCAAGAGTGGGATGTGACGGATACATCACCATATCTGGACTGCTACCACTGACTCTCATTTAAAAGCAGCCAATTAAATTCTGTATCTGATGTCAAGGTACCATCCATCCATCTATCCTTCTGCTCACTGTGGTGTTCATACCAGATGTAATGCCTAGCCTCAGACAGGCATTGACAGCAGGCCATCCATAAACACTTCACCTTCTTCTACTAGATCCTCAGTCCTCAAATTCTTATACCAATATCCTGGTTACCAGAGTCTTTTTCCATATTTGAGTCATTAGTGTCATATATTGCCATTGAGTTGTGCCAAAAAGGCAGAAAAGCCCTCAAAGATGCATAGTATACAGGTGAAAGAGATTCACTAAGCCAATAAGAACAGCACTGTACTATAGTATATCATAGAGCTGTTGAAGTAATACATGCCATTTCTGTCTGTATGCACGTTGCCTTAGCAATGTAAGATTGATGACATAGTAGTAAGTTTAAGTTGCTGCTTTTCATGCTGGAATAAAGAAAAAAAAAGAAATTCTATTGCAACTTGACCAGACACAACATGTCAGACTGAATTCCATGCTAGAGCCTTTTTCACTATATGTAATTTTTTAAAGTTAACTGTCTCCCTTTTTAGTTTGAAAGGGAATCCATCTTTGTTTTGAGTAATGTTATTCATGTTGCAGTTGGAAAACTAATAATGTCAAGTCATATCACCGAGGATGGTGACTCTTACCTGTGCTATCAAATGTTTCCATTAAACTATTGGTTTACAATAACTAAATATTTATTTATTTATTTTACTTTATTTACAGTTTGTTTTCCAGGATAGTCCATTGGGCCAAAGGGGCCCATTTTAAATGGAGTCCTGGGGAGAAAAGCTGCAAGAAGGTAATAACACAGCAAACCAAACAAAAAGTTACAAAGTATAATGAAGTAATAACACAGCAAACCAAACAAAAAGTTACAAAGTATAATGAAGTAATAACACAGCAAACCAAACAAAAAGTTACAAAGTATAATGAAGTAATAACACAGCAAACCAAACAAAAAGTTACAAAGTATAATGAAGTAATAACACAGCAAACCAAACAAAAAGTTACAAAGTATAATGAAGTAATAACACAGCAACCAAACAAAAAGTTACAAAGTATAATGAAGTAATAACACAGCAACCAAACAAAATACTACAAAGTATAACAACAAACTTTTGTAGTATACATAGTTTTAAAAGACATGTTAACAACAGATTTAAAAAAGAAAAAAAAATCAATAATCTTTTACAGGGAAAGCATAGAATCTACATATATATATATATATATATATATATATATATATATATATATATATATGGGTCCATGTCAGATGGACAAAAGCTCAGTTAACCGAAGACCACATCAACGAGACGAGTCCGCCGACAGAACAAATCCCTGACAATGGTGAGTAGTGCAGACTGGGAGTTAGTCCCATTCCCTCACTGTAGTGTAATCTCGGAGTTGGTATATTTAAGTGGGGGGGGTGTGGGGGTGCTGGGGGGCTTGCCCCCCTGCTATACATGTTTTAATGCGGTTTTCGAGTGTATTATGGAAATGGGAATGTATTCCGTTCCGTGATACATTGACTTACCATTGTTGGGGATTCGTCCTGTCAGCGAAGTCATCTCTTTGATGTGTTCATTGGTTAACTGAGCTTTCGTCCATCTGACATGGACCTATATATAGATATATATATATATATATATATATATATATTTAAATGATTTACCATAGTCATTTATGAAATATATTCACAAAAGAGGTGAGAGTCAAAGAAAGATGGAAACACAGGACTGATAGGAGGAATGTGGGTGCAGGAATAATAGAAGTTAGTGAGGAGAAAGGATGTAGGAAGAGATTAGGTAGGAAGGATGATGAGGAGAGAGTTATGAGAATTTAAGAAGGGAGGTAGGTAGGGTGTGTAGAGGTAGTGGATAGGGCTCAGGTTAAGAGGATTACAGAAAGAGAGGTAGGTAGGTAGGATATAATGAAATAGAGGACAGTCAGGTGGGATGGGAGCAGGAGCATAGCCAGAGTGATGACAGGTGGGAATGGAGCAAGGTTTTGAAGGTGGAGTGGTTGTTGGTAGTACGAATATGTGGAGGAAGGGAGTTCCAGAGTCAGGATAGAGAGAAGGATAAAAGGAATTTTCCTGGAGTATGAGCTGGCTCGCGTAGGTTCTGATTATTTGATCAGAGTAGTCTATCTGGCTGGTGAAGTTTGAGGGAGGAGTTAAGGGATGGGCAGAGAGAGGGTTTAAAAATAAGTTTATGTGCATAAGAAAGTTGGATGAAGGAGAGATGGTGGGGGGAGTTCAAGCCAGTTTAATTTTAGAAGGGCATTACAGTGGTGGGTGGAAGATTTGACAGCAGTGGCAACATCTGAGATTTTGTTGTAACAGGATGCTAGTTTTGACTTTGGGCCACTTTGGAGAGTTGTAAGGAGGGAGACACCATGTAGAAGGGAGGGAATGAGGTAGGTTGTACAAAGGACATGTTTAGTAGAGGGAGTAAGGTAGCGGTTATAGCAGTAGAGTAAGCCTAGTTTTTGGTGTGTTTTCTTTACATTTGGAAATGCATGTCAAACTTAAGTTGTGTGTCAATAGTGACACCTAGTAGTTTTGTATGGGGCACAATTTCAGTAGGGGTGTTGTTTTGGCTAGTTATGGAAAAAGAGTTATTGTTGATATTAGTAGACTTTGAGGGGGATGAATATCAAGATTTTGGACTTAGAAGCATTCAGTGCTAGATGGTTGTTAAACATCCAGTTCTTAGTAGCTAGGAAGGCTTACTGGGTCAGTTCTTGTGGTCTGGGGTGGGATTTAGAGGAGTAGATTATCGTTGAGTCATCTGCATGTTGGACTAGCTTGGCATTAGAAATACACTGGTGAAAGTCATTAATAAAAATATTAAGTAGTAGGGGCCTAATATGGTCCCCTGTAGTACTCCTGCGGGAGTGTTAAGGACTGGGGGAAGTACAGTTTTTCCACTTAACTGATTGCTGTCTATTAGAAAGGTAGCTGGAGGACCAGTTGATAGAGGAGGTGGATAGATTAATATGAGAGAGTTTAGACAAGAGGAGGTTGTATGAAATTGTATCGAAGGCCTTAGATAGGTCAAGCAGTATAGTAGAAACAATATGGCCAGAGTCACATGCAGAATTGACAGCATCGAGGAAGGAGAGGAGAGCAGTAGTAGTGCTATGTCCAGGCCCGAAGCCATGTTGTGTGGGGATAAGCAACTGGTTGTCAAGCAGGTATGGTAGTAGCTGTAGGTGAATGCATTTTTCTAAGATTTTGGAGTTGGGAGAGAATGGCAATTGGCCGGAAGTTGGAGATTTCAGCATTGTTTCCCCCTTTGTGGAGGGGGATGATAAAGGCTTTTTTCCAAAGTGTTTTGTATGTAAGATTCTTGGATTGACTGGTTTATTAGGATGGTGATAGGGAAGGCTATGTCATTGGTGGCCAGCTTAAGGAATTTAAATGGAAGCGCATCAGGGGCATTAGAACATGGCTTCAGGTTGTGTAGGAGCTATTGATGTTAGAGATAGAAAGAAGTTTGAGAGTAAAGGGATGGAGTTGAGAGGTTTTGTTGCTTGAGAAGGGTGTGTTGGGGGAGGTAGGTGAGTGTGGGTTAGGTGTATTGTTATTAAAAGATGTAGTAAGTTTAGTAATAGAGTTAATGAAGGGGGGGTTAAACTGGGTAGCTAAGGAGAGGTCTGAGGTGTTTGGATCAGGGCAGGGGTTTACTTTTTTACCTGGATGGAGGACGGTAGTGATGCTATTCCAGAACTTTTTGGGTTGGTTTTGTGGTTGCTTTGGAGTATGGACTAATAGGATTTACAGTCAGAGGTTATGCGTTGTTTGACTTTGTTGTGAAGTTGCTTATAGTCAGTCAGGGAGGAGCAAGAGTTGTGTTTTTGGTAATTTTTCCAAGCTTTATCATGGAGGTGCATGGTGGTTATAGTTTCTTTGGTTATCCAGGGGGCAGTATTATATTTAACTCTTTTAGTTTTGATGGGAGCAAAACTATTTAAAAGGCTGATGAAAGTAGTATTGAATAAATTACAGCATCATCCAAGGGTAATTTGCATGCTTATTTTAGTTTCCACTAATTGGAATATTAGATTATACTGAAGGAGGTAAATAAGCTGGTGAAGTTTCTAGAAACATATCTATTTACACAGATCTACAGAATATAACCATGCAGCAAGAAGTGAAAAATGAGATGTCTTGCCTATTATGCTATCTGCTAAGGTGATCAAATACATTCTGTCTGTCAAACAGCTGTCCAACAGTTACTACTTTGATAGTGCAATGCAGATATGCTTGACTGGGAAACATGGTGCCATAAATTGATGCAGAACTACGCAATTAATAATATCTAATAACGAAAAGAAATAGGAGAAAATGTGTAACTCTGAAATCCGTGTGGGCAGAATATCGAAACAGAAACTAATGTAGAACTGATTGCATGCTATGTAAAATACAACATTAAACCATATACTCTTCATTCCTGCAGAAATCTGTTTAGTCTTTTTTAGAATAATGGGCTAAATGACCTGAGGTAGAAACAAATAGAGGAATATGAGAAGCTGATAGGTACAATACTTAACCCCTCACCCGCTCCACTGGTAAAGAATGGAAAAGCCCTGAATATATTCCAGAAAAGCTAGTTTCAATTAGCAGGTCAGGTGTCTGCTGGAGATGGCATGACTAGGATTAATGTGCCAATTCTAGGAGGGTGTGTGTCTGCTGATGGCGTCTTTGCTGGAACAGATAACTGTGCCAGCATCAGAAGTAGCTTCACCCACTGACGGTAGCACAGAGATAGCAGTGATGTGTTTGTCCTATCATCTGGTGATTGTGGAAGTCATAACTATGGTGAGGATGGGAGTTATGTTCTCTGGCCGCAAGACTGCAGACTGGCCTGGTCTCTATTGCCTGACTCTTACCTCTGAGAGGAACAAATGGTCTGATCAGACACTTGTCCTAATAGAGGAATATATGGGTAATAAGGCTCTTTCCATGTCCAAGGAATGAATGACCTACAGGGTTCTTATTTCATGGAGGAATAAATGGGATGATTGGATGCAGGTAGGGTAACCAATGGACAATCAATTTATGTGTGTGTAGGGGGGAGGGGAATAGAATGTCACTATACCCCTTAGCAATTCATTCCAGCAAGGCTAAAGCCATTTATTCAGGAAACTCATATAGAAATAAAGCAAAAGGTAGCATAGAAAACTGGTAGTTGACTTCCATGAACATTGTATGAATTTGTAATTAACAGAAAATAAACTATTAGCTCAAGTGCAGATGGTTCACAACTTTGCAAGAAATTAAGATTCCATCTGAACAGATGCCATTTTTGAGGAAAAATGGGAATCTTGAAAGTAAAACCAACTGAGACTGAACACTGATTTCAGGAGAAATATATAAGCAAAGGTCAGTATTTCCAAGTGTTTTTTTAATGATAGCAGCAGCTTTGGCTGAGTTTGGGTGGAAGGGGCACAAATCATTATTGAACCTGTCTTGGAGAAACATTTTATGATGGATATTTGTACATTAGAAGAATAGCCATTTTCTATGTGTTGATGCAGCTATGATTAATCTGATTAATAAATGGGCTCTCACTGCATGTGAGGGGAACTATCCACCCATAAAACATTTTGGATTAATTATTTATTTAGTAAAGTGTCATTTTAAATGTTTTTTTTTTGCAAATGCACTTGAACTTTATTTTGCTGGTCATTTTACTATAAATACATTTGAGAGCTTTTACATTTTTAAAGCTACTGAAATAATTTCTGCTGTTTTTTTGAGGTTTCAGAATGAATGAATAGCTTAAATATAAACCCCTATGTCACTAGATGGATTGCAAACTGGCTCAAGGACAGAACCCACATGGTTAGAATTGCTGGAGCCATGTCAGACTCCAAACCAGTTACAAGTGGTGTCCCACAAGGCTCAGTCCTGGGACCTCTCTTGTTCGGTATATATTTCTTGGAGGTACAGGCCAACATGGAAGGACTGTGGCTGACCAAGTTTGCAGATGACTGCAAAATGGGCACCATAATCGACTCTCCAGCCGACACAAGCATCCTCCAAAAGGGCCTCATAGAAACAGACAACTGGTGCCAGAGCCATGGCCTCAAGCTAAATGCCAAAAAGTGTATAGTCATCCCCTTTGGCAAAAACAAAGTGCCCACAAATTACCACATAGGTGGTAATCCATTAAGTACAGAAGAAGTAATTAGGGACCTGGGGACCCAAGTTGATAGCAATCTCTCATTTGACAACCACGTGGCCAAAGTGGTTAGAAAAACATTTTATATAGCCCACCTAATCATGAAGGGATTCACATCTAGATCAGGGGAGGTCATCGTGCCTCTTTACTCATCCCTCATCAGGCTCATAATTGAGTACAATGCCCCTTTTGGGATGTACCTTACCAGACACCTGCAGCAACTGGAAAGACCCCAAAAGTACCTCACCAAGAGGATCAAAGGGCTCAAACAGATGCCATATGCTGCCTGGTTAAAGAAACTCCAGCTCTACTCAGTGGCATACCGCCTGTTCAGAGGCGATCTGTGCCTGACGTATAAAGCCATGTCCAACCCGGAATTAATGGACATGCTGCACCTCAGAAAATCCAAATCCCATCGAGCTACGTGCTCGAGAGACTTGAACCTCAGCACTGAAATAAATAGGACATGCTGGAGGGACAGATTCATAACCCAGAGTCTCCCTTCACTCTGGAATAAAATCCCAGTCCAGGTTAGGCAGAGTCCCTCATTGACGCTCTTCAAGAGGAATCTTGATGAGTGGATGGGAGATCGTAGGTTTACCCCGGGTATCACTTCTGTGTCACTGTTGGACAGAGGCACAGTATACTAACCTCGAAAAAGGGCATAGCAAAATAAATTTAAAATGGGTGGTGAAAGCCAAACACATTCTGGCTAGGCTTATAAATGCCCTAGGGCAGATAGCCTAGTATGAACCTATGAACCTAATGAAGCTGATAATCTTGAAGAATTGTATATGGCTTTAAGGCATTTTTCTGAAGCAGCCAGCTTTCCTATTTATTCCCCTTATAAGAGTGAAACCTATAACCAAGGACATAGAAGTGTTAATTGGTGATGTCAGTGTTTCCTGATAAGATGAATTTATGATAAGGTAAAACGTGTGATGCAGTTTATTTGAATTTATTTGAAAGTATATACATTTATAAGTAGAAAGCATAGCTGGTTCAACCAGTACCCCACCTCCTCAGCTTTTCCAGTGAAGAGCAGAAGAAAATAAACGAAAAAGCACTTTACTCTAATAAGCAGATTACTACACTGTAAGCGATCAGCTTATTACAGTTAGAACTGCACTACCCCAGACATTCCTTCTACTGGCACACCAACCAGATAGCCAGATGCACAGCACACCCCCTCCCTCCTGTCCTAGACATTCAGGTTCCATTCTGTGCTCTACCTTCAATATATTAAAAATATATAATTTCTTCTTTTAAAACCGTAGCAAACCACTTGCTACAGTTTATACCCTGCCTGCATGGAGCTGCTACAAATGTAAAAAACAGTTTCTACAATTTATACCCTCTAACTTTATCTTCCAGGTGCTCCCTAATGAGCTTTTATTCATTGGGATTAAGAACTCTAGGGCCTACTCATATTGTGGAGAAAGGTACAGGTAGACAAGGAGTTGTGTCTGTCATCCGTGCAGCAGGGGTTTAGAATTTTGTTGTATGCCCCACCATTCCCATATATATCCATAAGCATCTGATGGAAGCCTGCAATGAGTTTATGATACATTATCATGGCCCTACATGTAATGTAACCAAATTCCTGCCTTCTGACAACACCTTCATGTGACCTTTGTCTGTGGCAATGGCTCTACCTCAGAGATTGTACCTGGCTACGTACACATGTCCTTCCCTGAAGGAGGATATGAGCAGACTCCTCATGTCTCTCCTTCTCTCCCTCCATACCAGATCTAAAAGACACCTAACTAGTAGATGAATTGGCTCTATCCATGTATGGCAATGGAGCTGACTTGGAGCTTAGCATATTTGACTGCTGTTTTTGAATTTCAGTTTTACTGTGTTAAATGTTCAACAATTTAAAGGTAGTGAAAATATGTTATTTTTGTATCACCACAGGCAACATTTGGGTTGGGAGGGTGGCCTAATGGTTAGGGTGTTTGCCTTACAAACACAAGGTACAGGGTTTAAGTCTCACAAGGAATAATTAGCTAGGCTTAAAATGGCTCACAAGGGCAATTAGCCTAGTACTAATCTATGAACCTATGAGCCATTATGAATTTACAAGAAAACCTGACTGTAAAGTTTTCAGATAAACTAGTCTAGCTGATTACTTCCATTATGCTAATTAAAAAGTAAAAAATTAAGCATATTTCAAACAGGAAATATGATGTTAGTTATGCTGCAAACCTGGAATGCTGTCTTTCTTAACAATTGAACATTTGATAGCCATAATAAATTAATGATGTGGGTTATTAGAACCTGTCTTTAATTCTCAACAGTACAAATTCTGATACTCATAGTAAAATTCATTCCCTAAACCTGCAATACAAAATGTTAATGCATCTCTTACCAAAATTTCATGTATTCTGTTGCTTATCCTCCCCAGATAAAGTATAATAAAAACGCATACCAGGTGCATTGCATATAAACAGTTTTAATCAAGTCTTGTTGCTTAATTATCATTTATCTCCAGCCTTGGTACATCATTAAAGTTACCAAAATTATTCCTAAACCCATTATACAATTATACTACTCACTAAAAATTAAGTTTATACATTATATGCACAAAGATAAAAGCTGAGTGGCTTAGTGGGCTAATGCATTGTGCTGTAGTTGACAGGGTCCTGGGTTTGAAACTTGACAGGGGCATAATAAAATTAAGTATCACTAGTGCAGAGAGAGCAGTTCCAGTGACTGAATCAACAGTAAAGAAACAACTGATCATATTTGTTTCTGGTTCTCATACTATTCTTTACAGTTACTTATGGGTTGGGAGGTTGGCATAATGGTTAAGGTGTTTACCTTACAGACACACAGTGCAGGGTTTGATTCTCATGTGGGGTAATTAACTATGCTTAAAATGGCCCACGAGGGCAGTTAGCCTAGTACTAATCTATGAACCTAAAACACTCTGGTCTGGCACCCTATTGTAATTCTAAGACTCGTAAGTGTGAGACTCAGAACTGTGAAAAAATGAGTATAATAATACAGGAGAACAGTCAATACTGAGCAGTGTGGTTCTCTGGCATTTTTGTATTTATCTTCTCTGAGACTGTCACACCTCAGATAAAAGAGAAAACTCTGACACACAGTGATCTCAGATTTAGAATGTGAAGGTCTACATTTTCACTTATTCAGTCTTGCTTTTCCATGATTCACAGTAAATAGTTTTGAAATATTTATTGATTACCCCAGTCTACCTAAAATAACCCTCTCAACCCAGACCTATGCTTAATTAACAAAAAATAGTAAAATAAAATGATTAAAAAACAGAAAAAAAATACTGACAACATATTATGTAGACAACCAGTCCACATGCACAACACCCCAAACACAGGGCACTCCAAATTAATCCCTTGTAAACAATTATTTTTATTAGAATGAGCAAAGTTGAAAATAGAGGAATACAACACAGACCTCACTGCACATTTACTACAATAGGAAAAAAATAACTTCGCACACATTGCATATGCAGAATACACACACAAGCACACACTCAATCACCACCAAAAAATAACACTGACTACATAAATTAAAGTCCAAGAAATAAAATCCTTTCATATTTAAAAGAAAAAATAAAATAAAATAATAAAAGGTACAAAGCAGAGACCACAGCTAGTCAATCAGAAATGTCATTAACAAACAAATCAGACACACACACACACACACACACACACACACACACACACACACACACACACACACACACACACACACACACACACACACACAAAACAGTAAAAAAAGTAATGTAATTCATGGTACCCAAAGAACAGCACTGTAGAAAGTAGATACAAGTTCCAAATTATACCAGTGCAGTCACCATGGCTGTAATCACAAAATGATTTTATTGAAGAATATAAAAGACAAATAAGGACTTTTGGGTGGCTTCCACCCTTCTTCAGATTCAAAAGTATTTGAACAAGCAAGAAATATTTATATAACTCATATCCAATCATGTTTGTCTATTGTAATTGTCAACAAAAAGTGCTAAAATGGAATGCTTGACCAATTAAAAATAATCATTTAACCCGTAGTATTATGCTTACAAATGCAGTTTTTCAACTAAAACTTATCATTGTTATTTTAAAAAATTATCTAAAATGTGTGTAAAATAAATAAATAACTGTATATTGCCTATAATAACCTCTAAATCACAAAACAGTAGATAGACAAAAATCATTAAAGATCATTAAAAATAATTAAAAATAACTGGTTTGAGGAGCATTCACAGACCGATCATCAGGCTAATAGCAGCCAAAGAACCAATAAAATAACAGCATTGCAACAAAGCATAAACAATGATAAACAACTGGATCTGGTCTGAATAAATATGGCATCAAGTACAAGCAACCAATCAAGTTGTGTAAATCTGAAAATAAACCAATGGAATAATCAACCAATGTCATAACTCAAATCAAGATCTCAACCAATAAAGGACTGAGAAATGAACAGACAATCAAATTGTTTAACTATGTAAACCAATAGGATAAGCAGACAATGTCATAACTCAAATCAAGATCTCAGCCAGTGAATGACTACAGAATAACAGTCAATCAAATTGTCTGAATGAAAAAATAGACCAATAGGATAAATGGCAAATAATAAACAACAAATTCAGGTTTATGAAAATTGATCACAAAGCCTACAGCATCTGGTATTCCCAGGCGGTTCCCATCCAATTACTAACCAGACCCAACCCTACTTAGCTTCTGAGATCAGATGAGATTGGACACATCTGTGGTATTACAGATACAATTAAAATATTTAATCTGAAAATTTGTCATTGTAGCTTGGAGAAATATGTCCACAATGTATATAAGATATATGTATGTGTCCTGTGTTGACCACTAAATCACAAAGTAATAGAAAAAAATACTAATGAAGAGTAACAGGTATGAAAACATTCACAGACCAATCCAAAGGCTAATACCAGCTAAAGAGACAAAAGGATGACAGCATTATGACAAGCAGTGAACAAGGGTAAGAACTAAGTCTAGTCTGAATGAATGTAACATGGTATACAAGCAGCCAAGCAAGTTGTTTAAATATGTATCTAAACCAATGGGGTAATCAGCCAATGTCATAACTCAAATCAAAATCTTAGCCAATGAAGGACTAAAGGATAAACAAGCAATCAAATGGTATAAATGAAAAAAAAATAGACCAATAAGATGAATGGCAAATAACAGAGTACCCAGCTTTATGAAAACTAATCACAAAGACTGCAGCACCTGGTTTCCCATCCAATAGCTGATGAGGCCTGGCCCTAATTAGCTTCTGAGATCAGATGAGATCAAGCTCTACTGCGGTATTATACATACAGATAAAATACTCCAACTGAAAACTTGTCATTATTCCTTGGAGAAATATGTCTAGAACATATGTATGATAGTTGTATATGTCCTATATAAACCACATAATCACAAAGTAATAGAAAAAAAAGCTCATTGAGCGCAACAGACATAAGAAATGTTCACAGACATAAGATTCTCATTTAATAAGTTGTTTCTTCAGCACTGGTTTCAAGGGTATGTTAGAGTTCAGGCCTGGTGGTTTGTCAGCCTGCAGCTCACTAAGCCACTTCATTTCAGCCAATTCAGTCTTGAGTGCTATGTCACTACCTCTAATATCCCAAGTTATTGTTTGTAGAACCATGAAATGAAAAAAATGATGATCATTGGTTGACACATGTCGCACAAGTGGATTCTTCATATCCCTGAGCCTCAAATCACTTGCATGTTTAAATATGCATTCTTTAAAAAGTCTATTAGTTTTACCTATGTAGAACATATCACAGATGTTACAGCATGCTATATAGACTACATTTTTTGTCTTGGAATCTGCATAACCATGAAAGGTACAAGTCTTGTTGGTTACAGGGTTTTTGTAAGTCTGTTTTTTTATGGATGTATTTACACATCATACATGCTGTACATGGATGAGTACCCTTTCTGTTAGTTCTTATTTCCATTTACTTGAGTGGTTTATCGCACATGATGTGTTTTAAATTCTTACTGTTCTTGTATGTCAAACAGGGATGTTCTCCCACAGTCTTCTTCATAGTTTCATCACTAGTTAGCATCTTCCAGTTGTTCCTGATGATTTTGCTAACATGATGGATGTCACTTGAATACCTTAGGATGACCCTAATGTTATTTCTATGATTGCAGACTCAAGATGGTTCCAACTGCTGGGCTGGCTGATCCAAATAATAAGGCTTGCCCCTGGTGTTCCTTAGTTGAACTGCTGCATGCTGTTGTAAATCAATTTCTTTCTTTTTGCAACCTCTGGGTCTCAGTTGATGAATAATTTTTTTTATTGGCTGCTTTAAAATTATCATCCCTGGTATGTATTCTCAAATTTCATAGAATTTGAACCTTAATAATATTACAATATATATGTGGGGAATGCATATTGGATTGATGGAGTATACTATTCTTCCTACAGTCTTTGTGGTGTACCAAAGTATTTATCTCTCCATTGCTATTCATTTCAATAGTTGTATCTAGAAAGTCAATCTTGCCAAAAGAAGTGCACGTAGTATATTTCAGGAATTCAGTTGATCCCTCCAAATAAGCAATATGTTCCGTGAGACATTCAATTGTGCCTCCCCATAACAAAAAAATGTCATCAACATATCTTTTGTAGTATAACAAAAGATGATTGCTGGAATCATTGAAGGTGATGTGGTTGTTGCAATGAGTTAGCACCAGCTTCACATAAGTGTTGGCACAGGGGGTGCCATTGCAACCCTCCATTTTTGCCAATATATCTGACCATCAAAGTAAAAAATATTGTTCTCCAAGAGGACACAAATCATTTCAATGGTACTGTTGTTGAGATAACTGTGTTCAATTAAGAAGGCCTTTATCGCTTTTATGTCATATTCATTGGGAATCATAGTAAATAAGCTGTGAACATCAATGGTTGCCATTAATATGGGACCACTCGTCCCTGAATAAGTCATGAAGTCATGTAAGGTGGATAAGAAGTGTTTATTGTCTTTCAAAACTGAACTCGCCTTAGGCAAAATGTCTTGAGTTGATATTCTATTTGTAGAGATAGTGTTTGTGTGAGCCAACCTTCACCTGCTACAATGGGATGTAGCAGTGAAGATCCCATGTCTTTATGTATTTTTGGTAGTCCCTGGATGACAGAGATATTCGGGGTCTTCACTTGAAAGAAATCATATAAATCTTGGTTTAGCCTTCTGCAGGATAACAATTCAAGAAGAATTTCTCTCACTGAGTTAATAATTTTATTGACTTGTAACATACTGATTTTCTTATAAGTAGTTTCATCAGATAACATAAAAGACATATTGGTCATATACCAATTCTTATCCAAGACAACTATGGCTCCACCTTTGTCAGCTAAAGTAATGACAGTGTCTCCACAAAGTTTTAATTCTTTAAGAGCTTCCCTCTCTTCATGGTTCAAATTAACAAAATGATGATGAGGCATGTTTAATTCCTTAGCTATCTCCATCTCACATACAGCCAAAAATGTGTTAACTGTATGGCTGTTCTGTGGTACAAATTCACTGGTTTTCTTTAAGGTTGTGTTTGGTAAGTGTCCGGTGTTGCCCAGCATGAATTTCAACATTATGTTCCTAGAAAAGAGCCGTAGGTCAATAATCACTTCACTCAGTTTGGAAGGCATAGCTGGTATAAATGTTAGTCCTTTGTTTAATACATTCTGTTGAGAGGCTGTTAGAGTCTTAGAGCTCAGATTAATAACAAGAGCTTCCGCAACTGTACTCGACATGTCAGTAATCATCTGTCTCGTGACATCTTCCTCCTCTTCTGGTCCCTGCTGAACAAACGACCTCAGTTGTCTATTACTGGTTGTTTCAGTAGAATGGGTAGTGCTGGAAAAACTGACAAGGGAGCTGAGGTCTCTTTCCTTCTTGCTCCTAAGTTATTTATGGTCAATGGTTCACTTGACATTGATTCATTCATATGTGTGGCCATTGGCTACTTTTGTTATCAGATGTGTCTTTCGACGATTGTTGGGCAGTATTATATGGCGTTTATATCATGTTATCGAAAGATAAAAATAGCAAACGCTATTTCATCAAACTTAAAATATCTAAACCACATAATATCGAACATTCAAAACAGCAAATTTTTTCCTTGGGAAAAAATTTGCTATTCCGAAACACATACACAACACAAGCACACCTAAAAAACATCAATACACACACATACACTTTTAATCCTACAACTAACCCTACACTAAACTATACAGACACTATTATCTATCCACTTACCTTAACTCAAACCCTAACCCTAAGGTCTGTCACTATCGCACACTCACCTAACCCACGCCCTAACCCTAACTCACTTAACCCACCCATAACCCTAATTCACCTAACCTGCTCCCTAACCCTAACTCACTTAACCTGTCCTTAACCCTAACTCACCTAACCCGTGCCCCAATCCTAACAACCACACAATCGCACACTTACCTGAACCCAACCCGTACATTTCCACCACAGTGCTGAAAATAGTGAAGCCACAGAACCGGCCAACCGAATTCTTTCCCTAGGAAAGAATTTGGTGTTCTGCAGCTTCGCTATTTTTAGCGTTCGCTAAAAACGGGTCAATATTAAAACACTCAAAGTTTTAAAACTTTGATGTTCTGATATAGACCCATTATATGTACTGTCAGTCTAAAATTGGGCTTTTGGCTTCATTTTGGGCCAAAAAAACATCTGCCCATTTTTGAAATCATTATAATCCCTAAAATGTTTTCTGCTTTTAATAAACTGTAATTTGTTGTCACAATTGGAAATCTTTATGTAGAGCTCATCCAACTTCTCAGTATAGGCTAGTTCAGTATTTTTGGTTTCAAATTCTGACTGTTGCTTCTCTACATCATTAATTAGCTTTTGTTCTATTGGACCAAAGAATTCCAACATCAGCTTTAGATAGTTATAGCTGGTTTCTAAACTAAGTTGCTGACATTTTTTCAACAAATCTGGGTACAAATTACCAAACGTAGGCATCACTCGAATCCTTGAGTTCCTTGGTATTATTTTGTAATGTAGGCATGCTTCAAAATGGAACCATTGCCTTTGGAGCCTTTTTAATTTGTATAAAGAATTTTCAAAGTCTCTGTACCTTTTCAAAAAATATTCCATATCTGGGGGTGCCTCATGTGTAGGTAGTTCAAACGCCACCCACACCTCACTACTTAGAGATACTAACTCTGAAGTCGCACTAAAAAGACAACGACACTAAACCCACCACTACATACTCTATATTCCCCTTGCACAAACACACACCACATACGTACAAACACCACCACTCTCAACACTCACACTCTTACCTACCTACCCTAACCTACACCTAAAACTTCCCAACACACTCACACACACTCTCAAATCCCTACCAAAACCTTTAAAAAGACAGCACTTACCTAAATCTCCACATATATCCGCACAACAGCAGGCAAACCATATCCCATAGCACACCGCACCTTACAAACACAGCAAATCCCACATACTGCACCACTACAACTGCAAATTCTACACTTCGAATTTGATCAAGTGCAGTTTTGCTCA
The DNA here is from genome assembly GCF_019279795.1 of Protopterus annectens. Lineage (NCBI taxonomy): Eukaryota > Metazoa > Chordata > Ceratodontiformes > Protopteridae > Protopterus > Protopterus annectens. The sequence goes on along the minus strand of NC_056737.1, from coordinate 755,197,242 downwards.
ACTGCACTTTTGGCATTTTTGTCTCAAGATATTGAAATTCGAGATTTCAGTATTTTGAGATAGTAAAGTGCTTTAAATATATATATATATATATATATATATATATATATATACACACAGACATACACACACACACACACACACACACACACACACACACACACACACACACACACACACACACACACACACACACGAGTATCTCAAAGTACAACTACATCGGAACACATTCAAAGTAAAGCAGCCAAACTGAAAAAGCAATGACTTGCACCTTCATCAAAAATGAAAAGCTTGAATGAAAGGAGGAATTAAATGAAATGTGTTTTTGCACGAGGGAGCAAGCATATCTCTCAACTGCCCTGAATTTTTTCTTGTTTTTTTTTTTGACTGTGCCTTGTAAACTTTTTGATTTTCTACTAAATCATTGAGATTTACAGTCAGTTAGTAATGCCGGACAATAATGTTTCATACTTCTTATTGCCCAGAAAATGCATACTGATGCAAAAGATGTTGTTGTATTGCCTTTTTTAAGTGAATTAGAGTGATATTTTAAAACTATCTCTGATTTTGGGCCTTTATCCTCTCATTATTTTTGGCTTTCTCCAAAATTTGTGAGAAAATGAGTTGAGAGGTATGTCCCAATGAGGGGGCAAACCCACCACTCTGCTTGAAATTATATACAGTATACCATCTCCATGATTACACAATCATGAACAAGGCAGAAATCTTCCAGAACAGATGAATCACTACTGGCACACATTTATGAACTGCACCTCGAGAAACCTCCTTATTTAGCTACCGATCCCTGGCTCCAATGAAACACAAGCAAAAAAATTAACACTGAAATCTTACTTGAATGTTATATAGCACCAGTGTTTAAATTCCTAGCTGTCAACATGTTTACTCCCTGCACATTTGTCTTTTAGAAGAAAAATACATATCTTGCACACATTCAGGCAAAGCCTTACTCACTTGGGCTAGCCCCCCATATATAAATATCTCTATCTATATCTATGTATATATATATATATATATATATATATATATATATATATATATATGGTTTCATTTCAGAATCCTGAAATATCACAATCCTGAACTTTATAATCCCAAAGCCCAAAATCCTGAAAATTCAAAATCCTGAAAACTCAAAATCCTGAATTCCAAAATACTGAAAATATACAGGACACAAAGAATGACAATATTCCAGTACAAGGACAGACAGAAACACATACAAGACAAAGGATGGCAATTTTCACCACATATGTGGGGGCTGCATCCCCCACACCCCCTGCTAATTATATGAACTCCAAAATTGCACTCCACAGAAAGAAATGGCAAACATACCATCACGTGTTTCATGACTGCCTGTTATAACCTTAGTAATGTTCCTTTTTAACTTGCTATACTACAGCATATCTCATGATAGTGTAGTGAAGTGCAATCTTAGAGTTGATATATTTAAGTAGCATGGGGTTTTGGGGGCACAGCCCCCAACATGTGGGGTGCAGGGGCACTTATTTCCGTTTATATTTTGGTGGAATGTCATATGGTTTGTGTTGTCTATAGTCAGTATATGTATCCTGTGTGTTTTCAGTATTTTGGGATTCGGGATTTTGAGTTTTCAGGATTTTGGGCTTCAGGATTCTGAAGTTCGGGATTGTAATATTTCAGGATTCTGAAGTGAAACCATATATATATAGGGTTGGGAGGGTGGCCTAATGGTTAAGGTGTTTGCCTTGCAAACACAAGGTGCAGGGTTTGAGTCTCACAAGGGATAATTGGCTAGGCTTAAAATGGCTCGCAAGGGCAGTTAGCTTAGTATGAATCTATGAATCTATGAATCTATGAATATACACACACACACACATATATATATATATATATATATATATATATATATATATATATATATATATGTATATTGGTCTACTTCATAATGTCGAAGACCCATATAGTTGAATTACATAACATCGAGATGATAACAACAAAAATTCATTTAATCGAAACCTTAAAATACCTAAATCTAGAATTTCGAACTATACAAGTTACCAAAAGTCCAGTCTTTACTTAAAGGAACACTTCTTCATTTAAAGACAGCCTACACTAAATAAGAATCAGCAGTTTGAACTGGAGATGACTGTACAGTCAGGATTGAGAAATATACCCTTTTCTCACTGTAGTGTGATGTCATAGTTGGTATATATAATTTAGAGGGAGGGTGCAGATGGGCATGTCATCACCCAGTTTAATGGCTGCAGGCAGTATAATTAGCAGGTGTTTGTGTAATGACTAGATGAAAATTTTATTGTTCAGTTTTAGTCTGAGAGCACTTTGCAAAACATAGACTTTTTGTAGTTTCTGTTGACAAGGGAGCCCACAGGATTTTTTGTAGGGGGGTGCAAACCCAGAGCCCCACCCACGCATACCCCCACACCCCCACAACCCCTGCCCCCCCACCCATCCCCACCCATGCAGCCAGTCTAGTGTCCCATGACTTGGCTATTTCTCCCCATTTGCCATAGACACTGTTCAAACCTCTCAGTGTGCATACTATTTTATGCTTTACTTCTACAATGATTACAGACATTTGGATTTAATTTACAACTTTATTTCAAATGTTATAGCCCAAACACTGATAGACATTTACTAAACCTAAACAAAACAACAATCTTACAATGAAAACAGACTTAGCATTAAAGCTTCTCTACCTTTGAAACTCACATTCACTAAAACAGCACTGAAACCCACATTCAAAGAAAATGCATCTGGCCAGTGGCAGGTTGTTTACCTTTGAGCTGGTTTCAAGCAATTGGCTCCTTCCACACCTTGTTAGGGCCATGCAAAAGTTCTTTGATTCACCTGATTGTATTAGTTATAATATATAATTGAATGATATCCCTTGTATTATACAGCACCACTTGTTTGAGTGTGTTTTAAATTTATAGTTTTTAACATTTTTTCCAGTAAGCAATGAAACAAAACATACAAACCAACAATGACAAACTGCCCAATTCAGAACATTTCAACCATAAAAGGCCACTCAAACTTGTGTCATTACAAATCCCACCACTAGCTGTCAAACTTTATACTAAACACAAACACTACAACCTTAGACACTTCTCCCAAATAGCCATCCCACTCAAACCCCACAAACCAGGCTACACTGTACCAATCTTTCTCTATCCTCGATCCTAAACATTGGGAATTCCAGACCCCCTTTCCCCACCTAAAGGAACCATAATCCTCCTTCCCACCCAGAATTTAAAAAATTCCTTAATCCCAAATTAAACTGCACTTGTCACACAGCAGGCCATGTCACCTAAGGCCTCACAGCCTCTTACTTTATTCCTTTTCAGATATTAACACTGCTTGATGCCACCTTCCCATCCTTCCCTATCCTGACACTTATTCCCCACAGCATTTCCGCCATAATGTAAACCAGAAATATAATCACGCAAAATGTGAGTTTGTCTATTAAATGTTGCTACATCGCTTAAATGCTACTGTACTGTTTTGTTATACTTTGTATTTCTGTTCTGTTCTTGATATGTATAGCTTACTGCATTCTCTATTCTTTGTGAATTATTTCACCAGACCAGAACCTGAAAATAGTTAGCTGTGATCAGTGCAATACCCTGGTAAACAAATGTAAAATATCATAGATAAAATAAAACATACAGAGCATCATAGAATGCCTTCTAAACAGCATGAACCCAGACTTAGCAGACCTTCTGGAATTGCTATTTAACCGTAGCCTCCAAACTGGCTTCATGCCTCACTAATGGAGATGAGCAATAGTCATCAGTCTGCACAAAGGTTGGCCATCTACAGAACCTGGAAACTAAAGATCGATAATTCTCACTAGTCTTATATGCAATTGTCATCCAAGGACACTTAAGAAGTGGAAGAAACATTTGCATTATTTTCTTATTCTGGGTCTTGCCTTTTTCAGAGAAGTATGCACTTAGAACTTTATGTGAGATAGAACCTGCATCTATTTCTCAGCTATTCCTAAGTTTTTGCTCTGTCCCTTATAATTCTTTTTATTTCCTGGTGAATCATAGAAGATCATAGTCAGTGCCAAAATTAGAGTTTCACATATATTTTTGTCCAGAAAATGGCATATTGATACAAAACACTTGTTCTATTAACTTTATAAGTAAATTAGAGGAATATTTAAAAACTGTCCCCAATTTTCATCGTATGTCACCCCAGAATTCTTAATCAAGTAAGGTAAGTTTGACATCACATCCTACATGCTTTACTGGTTTTAAAAACAAGTACAACACTTTGAACTGTTTTCCTTCCCAGTAAATGGTAGTACATAAAACAGATAAAGCACCATGTACTACAAAGAGTTATGATTGGGTCTTTGATTATAACCCCCTTATTACATCTTTTCAACATGGATGTCATGATTCACTTCTCTATATATGAACTCATTTGATTCTAATTGCCATTGTGTGCTTCAGTAGTTTATTTATGTGCACATATATATATATATATATATATATATATATATATATATATATATATAAAATCATATTACATAACATATTTATGATATATTTAATACATTTATGTACTGGTTATAATACATCCATGGTGTAGTGATAACAAAAACAGTTCCAAATATCGTTTGCATTGAACATATCCCAAGTTAAAATCATGGGTTGTTCAAAAGCAGCAGATGTTATATAATGTAAGAACTTGCAACCTACACAGTCTGGATCAACAACATAGATCACATGTGCTAGATTAAGCCATGTCCAGGTGAGTCCATGTTCTTCAGAAGCCAGATGGTTCCAACTTTGGATACTGCTTGCATAATGGCTCATATCTACTGTTTTAAATAATAGCAAGCTGGAAGTGGTACTGTTGTGGTCTACTTATACAAATATCTCTGATATGTATCATCACCACCAAATGGATGTCTTCTATTATCCTTCCTGTGTGTGTAACTAGGGTATCTGAGACTTTGTTATCAACCACGAGGTCCACCACTACCAGAACTTAAGCTAAAGTGCTACAACTTTGTAGTAAATATAAGTACAAGTATGATGTGAGTGTGCAGAGCTACTGGCATAACGGACAAGCTTCCCACATCGAGTGTGACACTTAATATTTTGACTCTTGTGGATCACCAAATTAACCTACATGACAGTCTATTCATAAACTCCTTATAAAGCAAATAATTTCTGCAGATTGTGCAACGGCAAGGAAGCTTTAGTGCATTTACAGCAGACACAGAGCCTTTGTTGACTCTCTTCTTCCAGGGAAGTAAATAGTGTGGGAAGAAATAGCCAGGGAATTGTTATGGCTAGGCTTGTATAGACCCTAGGGCTGATAGCCTAGTACCAATCTATGAACCTATAAATCTTGTATCTTACAAATTCAAGCATAACATCACTCTGTGACAAATCACTGCATCAAAGAAACATTTTTAAATGCTTATAAGCTACTTTCATCTGAGAAAAGGAAGTACAGCTCTGTTCTTCCATAAAATGACTTCACTTCTTTAGGACATTACTCAAATGTCTTAGGGACTGCCATAAAACATTTTGCTTTATAGTTATTTCCAAAAGGAAATGCAGGCTAGATTTAAGCAGCTTTAAAAATCAACATCCAGACCTCAAAGGTGCACTGTGCCCAATTTAACGCATCTACAGGTTGTTTATTATCTGCATTTGCTAACATTACTTCAACACTACTATACAATGAGGACTCATTTGTATTCAAAAGTGAGCTTGCTGATTGGACAGCCCAATCAGGGTGCCCATTGTAAATCGAGCATATACCAATAGAATAAAATTAGGCCACTGAAGTACCATTAAGTGGCCAGACTATCTATTGGAATATGCAGAGGAACAGTGCAAAATAAAAGAAAAATTAGGTGCATTCCCAGTGTAAAATAAAAGAAAAATCAGGTGCAGTCTCAAAAATAATGAAAGAGGACTGTGCCTGATTTTCCTTATATTTGCATCCCTTGTAAAAAGTGAACAGAAAAAAAACAGCAAAGTAGATTCTCTTTTCTCCATTGCTTCTCTTGCACTGCACTGATGTACTGTGCACATGTGGGGACATAAATCCCATACATGCTAAGTATGTCATTAAAGAAGGTTACATGCAAAGGCACACTTCAGTGCCCTTATGCAAAGACATTATATAAAAAGGTAAGCAATTTGTTTCTTAAACAATATCATTGTATAATAGCAATAATCCACTGCTAGGTGTGGGTATATCAAGATTTACCCATGGTTTGCTTTGTTTAATTACTTGAGCTTTGCCCTTGTGATTAATCCACACCAATAGTGGGTAAATCCTGATGCACACACATCCACTGCTTAAATTATAATAACAGCAAACACTCTGCTTCCTCACCAGTCAGAGGGATGATTGGAGTATATCCTGCCCAGTCAATAATACTGCATCCTTACATATCGGGGAGCAGCTGGACCCGAACCACAATTACTCAATTCACAGCAGACTTGTTCTGATTCTGCAGAGTGTCTGACTCCATGTACTCTGAGTTCATTAGCTACTTTTCTCTCCTACAAGATATCCTACAATCATGCCCTTTATCCCATCCTAAGGTATTCCACTTGGTCATTGGTGTAGCAGTGTCATGTCCTACAACTCCAGTATGCAACCATTTTCAATCTAGCACTAGAACATTTTTTTAATATTATAAGACTGGATGTTCCTTTACACATGCTTGCCTCTGTACTGTGATTAACTTGGAGTACAAATCTTCATTTCTGTGTGCTCTTCTCTCAGTCATAAAATTGCAATTTTTTCTGGTTAAAACAATAGTTTATAAACCATTCTGTTACTATGCCATGTGCAAAATAAAAAAAAGCCACATTTATTAAGTTTTCCTAATAAAGGCAACATTCTGTTCACCTTATAAGGAGAATGTTACCAACTTCCTGTATAATTTTTTCAGACATTTTTAGTCAGCAGTTACATTTACAATAAAATTTATTAAATACTAGCTACAGATATGAAGTTCAGGAATGACTTAGTATTATATACTGACTAACTAATTCAAACATTGTGATTTTGCTAATCTGTTTACATTTGTATGCAAGAATGTTGTATAATTAAAGACCAGATATTATAAACCACATAGCAAAGATGCAACAAAGAGCAGAAATAGTTCAGAGTAAAGGACCCTGTTTACATTAGTTATAAATAAGATAAGATTGAAATAATCAAATGCAAAATATAAACATACCTCTCTCAGACTGCTGTGTACTGAAACAATCCAAAATTACTTTACAGGATTATTCCACAATCTGTTAGAACTCATAGTTTGTATAATACATGCTAGTTGATTAAACATTACAGTTATGCTCAAGTGAATGGTCTAAACACTGCTGTACATTACCAGACCCTGAATTAACAACCACACATAAGAAGGCATGCATAAAAGTTTAGAGTTTGAGCATGCCTTATTTTGAAAATATCTCCTTCCAAGTAAACAAATTAAAAATAATAAGCATTCACATTGTCTTACAACTTTCCTTAAAGCTAAGTCAAAATTCTCACCTCGTCTGCAGTCCGAACATCCTCCGGAGTTCAAATTCCCAGTAGGCACAAAAGGCGAAGATGTAAACCATTGGTCGCACAGACACAGAAGACGAAAACAGGTCGCAAACACCTGTTGCGTCTGTGAGACTGGACAGGATTTTCTTAAAGAGGAACGCCCTTTAAAAAAACTTTTTTTAAAATAAAAATAAAATTAATTTCTTGGCCAGCCAGTTCCGGGGGGGGGGGTGCAAGTGCACCCCCTTGCACCTGCCTGCGGGCACCTTTGTCTGTTGACCATAATTCCATATATGAGTGATGAAATTGTAGTGATTCTGTTATTCTCTTCTTTGATGCTGGTCATATTTAGTTGTTAATTCTATACTGGGTTTCCATTTTTCTGTGGATGCTTTTTATGATTATACTTATATGAAGGTTAAAAATCTGGTCAGCCATTAATTCCAGACAGTTCCATGTGCATTAAACTCTCTATACTACATCTACTAATAATGTCTGCTTACTGGTTGCGGTGTTTTTTTTTTGACTACACAATTCAATTTTCAAAAACAATTGGCTACTGTTATGAGGTGTAGATGTTTGCATCCGAGATGTTTTCAAGAGTGTCAGGAGGGTTTAGGGGACTTGCATGTGGCAATATATCACTTTGATGTTGACAATGTCTGTGGCTGTGACCGCTGCACAGAGCAAGTAGGGAAGTTTTTCTTTATCTTCACTCTTCTGTGACTATAATGTGGGTTTATTTAGGGTTTGGGGTATGGAGGGTACAGACCTCAACATGGGGTTGCAGGAGGGCTTGCCCACTTAGAAATACCATATTTTTTTTTTACTTTCCAAAGGCTCAGAAATCAATGTTTTTCTCCAATACATTGGATTCTGATTAAGTTGCATGCACCCATATATACTTTAATTGTTTGATATTCTGAGACTCATAAATGCAAGCACTGGAACAGCAAGACTGAATGAATGAAAATGCAGACTCAAATACCCAAATCTAAGACTGCTCTTTCTCAGACTGTTTCCTTTTGTCCAGAGTATGGTGATCTCAGCATTGCTACATATAAGTTTAGTACCTGTGGGACATATAAGGGGGGGGGCTCATCCCCTACAAAAAAAAAGAAAGAAAAGTTTAAAGGGGAAAAGCGATATTTGATATTTACTGTTCTGCATTTTAATGATTTTTTTAATAATTTAGGGACTTATAGTTATGAGTTTTTGAATAACAACAGGGAACTCATATAGTTTTATATGTGTGTATATATGTATATATATATATATATATATATATATATATATATATATATATATATATATATATATATATATATATATATATATATATATATATATATATATATATATATATATATATATATATATATATGATATACAGATAGATATACATATATAAAAATACATATAGATATAGACAGATAATAAAGAGGTGAATATGGTCAACACGATACGTATTATCGCAACCAGATTTCAGAAGTCGCATAATTCATTATGTTTCTGCGGAACGATGTGTAGCGACCTAACCAGGGTTGTGTAAAGTCTTAAGTACTGTTTTTTCATATTTTTGTACACATGGGGAGAGGAATAACATGCAAATTCCTTTGACTGGCTATTGTACACACGAGTGATGCTTATTATCCCTTCAGGCTATCCTTTTTGGGGGAAACCATTGACAGAAACTCCTTTTAAGCTGCATGTTTCTTTTTCTTGCTCTTTTTTTTTGGGAGGGTGTGGGGGGGCATTGAACTCAGAGGTTTTCAAGTATGTGTAACAGTCTTACAAAGAAAATGTTGCTCAGCCAAAATGCAAAATAGTTCAGATGGAGCTCAGCGAAGTTGTACCTCCCGATGGCATTACTGTTAGGGGGTCTTCCAGCATCTGTCTTTTGTTTATAACACATATATATTATTGTCTTCTAAACAATGATTATCTTACGGGAGGGATGCCACCAGTTAAAATCTTGCTGTGATGAAACTATGTTACCTAACAAGTGCAACAATAAGTAAACTGAAATACAGCTTGATTATGAAGAGGAGTTTCACTAAGAGAAATAATGGTCATACAGAGCGAGCAGCATGCTGAGTAACATTTCATTTTTACACATGTTAATGTTTTCCATTGTGTTGTAAATATAACATCATTAAAAAACATATTTCACGAGCAAAACAGCTGCTTCAATGGCTGCCACAACGCATCAGCAGTGATGCAGATAGCTTGAAGGGTGGGCAGAACACTCCTTCAGAATCTGGTTGCAATAATACGTAAGTACTGTTAACATTATGTCTGGTCAACAGCTGTTTAGTCGACACAATTTGGTCACCTAAGCAGGATGTAGGCAGAAGATTGGGGATATTGTATGATCTTTGAGTTAGTATATTTAATTATATATAATTAGCAGTTTTAATTTTTTTATGTTTAAATTTTACATGTGCCCAGGTGTAGCATGTGAGCATTCACATTGTTAATGCTTTGTGATCAACATTTTGATGGTTGACATTTGAGTATTTCAATATTAATCAGTACACGCGCGCGCACACAAACA
>NC_056737.1:755157134-755182134 GCF_019279795.1 Protopterus annectens | reverse complement strand
TCTACTTTATACTGATCCTTCAGCTTTTTCAGGCCTAGACACGTGTTTTGTTTTGCCAGAATTAATCTTTATGCTGTCACTTGTTAAAGTTTGATCAAACAAAAATGAAGTTTATTTGGTTATGTATGTATATAAGCAAAAAAAAACTTCACAAACCCTATGAAATGGATCAGTAAGCTGAACATATCAATGTCTAACAATTTGTTAATTAGCAGTTTGTGATCTACTTTATGAAAGGCTGAAGAAAAAATCAATATATATGACATCAATTTGAATAATATTCTTCATAGCTCCAATAACCTTATCATAAAAGTATTGATTACATGTGACGACAGATCGTTCCTTGGCATATGCATGTTAATACATAGTACATTTTCCTACCCTTTGCGATTATTCCCTGGAGAATATCCAACACTAAGTGTTCCACACCAATGGTTGTTGTGGATAAAAGGTTTGTCAGCCTATAACTATTTTATTTTTGTGAGCCATTTTCTTTACAGATTGGCTTAATAGCAATCATTTTCTGATTATAAAGTACTTGATCTTAGATGAGAATGATTTAAAAAATAAATTTTAGTGATTATTTTATAACTTTCCTTAGAGTTTTTGGCTCTCTATTTGTTATGCCATCACTATCTGCTTCCTTTCCAAAATCAGCACATTGAGACCGTCAATGATCATGTCTACTGCAAATGTAACTTAATCTTGTTTTATACCTTTATAGTCTGTGTTTAATTTTGTGACTCTCTGGCAGTACACTTTACCAAAGAAAAACAAACAATGCTGCTGTCTGTACCTCCTGAAAATTTGTCTTTCATGAGGCTTAAGGTGATTTATCACTCTACTCTTTCTTGCTTAAACCTAGCACTTGCTCCTACAGTACTTATTACCTTGATACGGCACTCTTATAGATAGCACCCCAAAAAGGCAAACCCCCATTTCTCGGTCACCCACATCCCCCGGAATCTCTTTTAAAGTTTTTTTGTCTAGTCCTTCTAGCATGTCGAGGGATCAGTTGCTAGTGTCCTCTCCTGCTCAGCTGGTGAACCTGGGAATATTGAGGCAATGTTACAATTGCCTCATGTACACAGACAACCCTCTCCTCCTCCCAAAAAACACAAATACATGCGAGAGATGCAACTATACGGCCAAACTGGAGGCTGAGCTCTCTCAACATAGGACTGGCAAGACCAGTCAGGAGGAGAAGGTTACCACACACACTATAGACCCAGTCTCACATAGTACCATCACAACCTCAAATCATACACATAAACACACAAAGACATACTCGGCGGCTCTGATCAAAAATCTACCAAAACAGCAGAGGCCACCAAAGCAGACACCCAAACAACCACCACCTCAGAACACAACACCTGCAACGCATAGACCTCACAGTCAGAGTGTCAAACAGTCACAGCCCTTAAGGCCAAACACAATGCCAGACACACTAGTCATTGGTGACTCCATAGTCAGACACACTGACGTCCCTCTCACCAGACTGAGTAAGGAGAAGGTCACAGTAAGCTGCCTGTCGGGCGCTAGAATCCGCCACATAACGCAAGCACTCAGGTCTCTCAACAGCAGGTACAAATACGACTCAGTCATTGTCCACGCTGGTGTAAACGACCTGAGACGTACCTCCTTGGACTACATGAAAAGAGACATTGAGGAGCTCTCTGATTATGTAGCCCAGGCAGGTATGACTCTGACCTTGAGCAGTATCCTACCTTCACCAAGAATGATGCCACAATACAGAGATAAGATGATCAGCTTTAACAATTGGCTTAAACTCTGGTGTCATTCAAAGGGGATCCAATGTCTGTCTGCCTGGGATGACATGCTGGACAAGCCACGCTGCTTCAAGGGATGGCTTGCACCTGTCACCCTGGGATTCCGGATATTGGCAAAGGCTCTTGCCACCCCATAGTGCCTTTTTAGGCAAGGCTCAAATTCTAAACCTACCACCCTAGAACACAAAAAGGAAAAAACTAAGGGTAATGCTGCTCAATGCCAGAAGTCTAAATCTCAAAATGCACGCACTCAAGGCCCTTCTCAGTATGGAGAACATCGATGTCTGTGCAGTGACAGAAACCTGGTTCAAGGCTCCTGAGAGCACCCCAGCACTATCAGGTTTTACCTCTTATCATGCGTTCCGGCCCCAAAATCCGGACAATACCAAGAAAGGAGGGTATCCATATTCATCAAGGACACCCACACCTCAAGACTGGTGGCAACGCACGATGCATCGGAGACCATCCAGGTGCAATTAACCACAGGCAAGACTGCTCTGCAAATTGTAGCATGTTACAGGCCACCCTCACAAACTCAGGAACCTCACATGGCCTTCCTGAAAACACTAGAGGGGATAAATGTATCATCAAACACCATCATACTAGGTGACTTCAATTACCCTAATATAGACTGGGAACACTACTCAAGCCCAAACACCCTAGCCCAAAAGTTCCTGGAATTCATAAACTCAAATGCCATGGAACAACTAGTCACCATCCCCACAAGAGGAGAAAACATACTTGATCTCATCATCACGAACATGGGAGCACAATGTTCAACACCGGAAGTATACCCCTCACTGGTGAGATCAGATCACAAACTAATCTCGCTGGAGGTCCTCATCCCACCCCCACCTGAAATAAAAAGACCACAGTAAAGAACTTCTTGAAAGCCGACTTCACACTTCTAAAGACTAGTGTGGTCTCCTTTAAGGCCCCGAGCCGGGAAAACAGTACTCAAGCCGCTGAATCACTTACAAATGCCTTCTACCAGCACCTGCAGGACTGCATGGCTAAGGCAATCCCAAGCAAAACAAAGACTCTTTGTACCAAAGGCAAGCGTCCAGTCTGGTGGACCCCAGCCATAAACAAACTCTACAACAAAAGGAGGAAGCTACTACAAGATAGAGCAAAATCCTTAAAAGGTAAGACACCCTTGATCACTATAAGTAAAAAACTAAGAGCTCTCATAAAATCATCCAAAGCAAATTTTGAGAGAAAAATAGCTAAAGACTCAAAAGACATTCATAAGGCCTTCTTTAGCTATGTTAGAAACCTGGGAGGAAACTCCCAGATATGCTCAGAACTAGTTCAAAATGATGTGAAGATTACTGATCCTACAGACATTGCCAACATACTGGCTGACAGGTTCAGTGCAAACTTCTCCCCCCCAAAAGGAGAGATATCTATACCAAGCGATTGCAGCCCCCCAAACATCTCCAACGCCCAAGTGAGAACTGCTCTCTCCAAAGCAAAAAACACAGCATCCATGGGACCTGATGGTGCCCCCGGCTGTGTGCTCCACGAACTCAATGAGGAATTAAACCCACTGCTAGGACAGCTGTTTAATCATAGTCTCTTCTCTCGATACGTACCCACGGTGTGGCGCACTGCAACTGTGGTCCCACTTCACAAAGGCGGTGCCTCCACCGACCCTGGAAATTACCAGCCCATTAGCTTGACAAGCCTTATCTGCAAAGCCATGGAGAGGATCATAATGGACCTCATAAATAAAGACATAGGGAATTTGCAGACTTTGGATCCATCCCAGTTTGGCTTTGTCAAAGGCAGATCATGCCTTCTAAACTTGGTTGACGTTTTTGAAACAGTCACCAAAGCCATTGATGAGGGAAAGGCAGTCCATACAGCCTACCTCGATCTGGCGAAGGCCTTCGATACAATACCCCACTCGGGTATCATTGAAAAACTCATCAGCTTAAATGTTAACCCATACATCACAAGATGGGTTGCAAACTGGCTGAGTGACAGAACCCACAGGGTCAGAGTTGCTGGCGCCATGTCAGACTCAAAGCCTGTCACAAGTGGTGTACCACAGGGCTCAGTCCTGGGCCCACTCTTGTTTGGCATCTACTTTTCCGAAGTACAAGCAAACACAGGAGGGTTATGGCTGACAAAGTTTGCAGATGACTGCAAACTGGGCCATAGTAGAAAACACATCTGACACAGATATCCTTCAGAAGGGTCTCACAGAAACGGATAACTGGTGCCAGAGCCATGGCCTAAAGTTAAATGCCAAAAATGCATAGTCATACCCTTCGGGAAAAACAAGGTTACCCCTAGCTACCAAATAGGTGGCAATCCACTGAGCACAGAAGAAGTTATCAGGGACCTGGGGACCCAGGTTGATAGTAGTCTGTCATTCGACACCCATGTAGCTAAAGTAGTTAGGAAGACCTTCTACATTGCCCACCTTATCATGAAGGGATTCTCATCTAGATCAAGGGAGGTCATAGTCTCCCTATACTCATCACTCATCAGACCAATGATTGAGTACAATGCCCCATTCGGAATGTATCTGACCCGACACTTGCAGCAGCTGGAGAGGCCACAAAAGTTCCTCACCAAAAGGATAAAGGGTCTCAAACATCTGTCCTATGCTGCCCGACTGAAAGAACTCCAGCTCTATTCAGTCGCCACCGCTTGCTCAGAGGTGACCTTTGCCTAACATACAAGGCCATGTTAAACCCAGATTTGATGAATATGCTGCACCTCAAAAAATCTAGATCCATCAGAGCCACAAGGGCGGGAGACTTAAACCTCGACACGGCTATTAATAGGACGTGCTGGAGGGATAGATTCATCACCCAAAGACTCCCTATGCTGTGGAATAAAATCCCAGTATATGTGAGGCAGAGCACCTCGCTGGCCTTGTTCAAGAGAAATCTTGACCAATGGATGGGAGATCGCAGATATACCCCAGGGATTACCTCAGTGTCACTGCTCGACAGAGGCACAGCAAAATAATGGGTATAGTTCCCCATACTAAAGGGGTGGCGTAAGCCACAAAACTATGGGCTAGGCTTATAAATGCCCTCGGGCAGATAGCCTAGTATGAACCTATGAACCTATGAACCTATAAAGAAGTGCCCTTGTCTTTAATATGCCTAATGCAGTTTCCATGCTCTTCTTTTTTATTTTGTTGCTTATCTTTTCTTTGATAAATAATTGATGCATGTTTTTAAAATGTTGTTTCTTCTGACCCTTTTTCTTCAGTAATCTTTTCTGACATATGTCTCCTGTTCAGTCTATATGTTACTTTCCCCATACAAGTGTTTTTCTTTTCCTTTTGAAACTATGTATTATGTATTACAGTGACTCCACATCCCATTCACTCATATTCCTTTATGCAATTCTTTCCATTGGGGTCTCTGCAAGTACAAATCACGTTGTTTGTAATCAGTTACAGACCTACAGGATATTTTACTTAGTTAGTTAATTATTTAGTTAGTTAGTCGGTTAGTTAGTTAGTTAGTTATACATTTATTAACTGGGTAAGTACTCTCATTCAAGAACTCTTTTAAAGCACAACATAGGCAAAAAAGGAATATTTGCATTACTAATATTCTTAATGAAATGTGGGTCATCTTTACTCCATATAGTGTAATATTTGCATCTGCAATAGCATATAAAATGTAAGGCTGTTGTAACATCTATACATGCAAATGAAACTTGTAATAAATAATATTACAAAAGAAAGCACACAAGCACATGAAAGGTAGGGATGGCAAAGTACGAGCAATATTTTTTATTCTTTAATAAAGAATTTGTTACTGAGATATGTGCTGTTACTTTAACATGGAGTGATTGCTGCCAGCCAATGGGTGATCAATCTGACAACCATTCAGTGTTATATTTGTTGGAATACATAAGATGTCCTGTATATTTTTTGATCTTATAGGTTTGTTTTCTAGGTGTCTCAAGTTGTTTTCCACTACAAATTTATTAAAAGTGTGTTTCATTTTCTTCTCTACCATTCCAAGTTTGGCAGATTAAGGTCTCCAGTGATGGCATTCTTTTTGCACACTCACAGTGCAAATAAAGTATTTAAGTTCTTCCAGTTTTATGTGTTGATCGGAAATTCTCTATATTCCTGTCACTGATATAGATACCTTCCCTGTGTTTATAATAGTACATATACAGTCTGCTGGGTACAGAGTGCTTTTTTATTAACAGCATATGTTTCCCACCTGTCTTGTTGGTGGCTTTCCTACAACAGTGTAAAGAATTATAACTTGCCAAAAAAAAAAAACAAGTCCAGTCTGTCTCCCTAAGCAAGATTTCTAGCAATATCTATGTTATTTTTAATCAAGGTATCTTGCTTCAGAAGTAACTTATTTGCATTTGTTGCAAAAAGATGATTGCTTTGTTCTCTATTTCAGATTTGTTTTAACTGAATAATCTGAAAATGCTAATTGTATGCATTCATTTTCTTCTAAATGTCATATGCTATGTTTCTGTTTCCTGTTTTCATCAGGTGTAATGATATTTGTTGTGTATCACAGTGGAAATATTAACCAAAAGCTTAAATTCTTACAAAACTACTTTTAACAACTTTGATGTATGGTTGTGGGGTCTTCATGGACCATTGTTTGCTAATATAATTTCAACAGAATGGGAAGAGGTATATATTTTGTTTTCATGCTTAAAAATAATGTCGGATTGCATATTATGCATGTTAAATTGTTACTTAATTTGGAATTTTTGGAATTTAATTTCTCTAATTTTTGTATCTTAAATTACAGTTTGCTGTTTCATGGTCAGAAACTAATGTGGGCCATTTAGATATTTCTGGAATACTAGTCTAAGTTCTAAGATATACAGATATACAGAAATTTTACTATTACAAATATTACGCGCTATCACTGGCATCCAAATCATATATATATATATATATATATATATATGTATATATATATATATATATATATATATATATATATATATATATATATATATATATATAAAAGGCAACTACTGTTAAAGGGAAAGTAGTATGACTTTCTGGGCTCCCATCCCAGATAATAGATTTAATAATAACTGTTAAAGCTGAAAGAATTCTTTTGGAAAGAAGTTATAATCCAGATGAAGCAGGCAACACTCTAGCAGTTCAGTGCTTAGATGCAGTAATGTTAAGCCTGTTTAGGGTGTTGGAGTTGACTTTGTATCTGGCCACATGGGAAAAGGAAAAACAATAGTACTGCTTATTCCATTTTCTGTGGTGTAGATGCTGGAAGCATTAATGCTACTGTCAGAAGCAAATGGAAAATAGCAAGGGCAACTCAGAACATAGTAGAACTTTAGGCCCAACTCCTTTAACATGTTTTGAAAAACAGCAGCAATTTGAAGTCTATTTTAGGGAATGATAGATTGATGTTCAAGTTTGCATTATTTTCCCCTTGAGATTTTTGGAAATATTGTCAACACATTAAGATAAAAAGATAAGATAAAAAGATCTAGTTCTTGCATTACCATACTCAAGTAAAACTTTTCCTCCTACATTCCAAAGGCATGTAGTAGGTAGATTTGACACTCTAAACTGGCCACAGGTGTGAGTGTGTTTGTGCGAATGTGTGGCGTGGAAGAACTACTGTGGCAGGGTTAGCCATCTGGCAGTGTGAACATTGGATCTAAACGATTCAGTATTAATGTGACACCCTGACCCCATTTGTAAAAATGGGAAGAAGGAGTTGTGGGTGAATGGATGAATGGATACATGGATGGACAGAAGCCACTTTAATTGCAATTCTGCAAAGTTGGTTATAAGACTACATGGGTGAGCTGCAAGCCTTTCTATGTGGGTAAAAGGACTAGAAAGCTCTTGCTGTGTATATGCAAACATCGGTATGCCCTCAGAACACCTAATAAGTGGTGACCTAGACAACTTACTGGAATTAAAACATTTAGAATGACAGCTAAAGTTTAATATCAGCCATTTTCAATGCATCAAAAATTCAAGTATAAAAGATGTTTCAAAACTGAGGCCTTTGAAATAGTTATTGTACAAACATTTATTTGTGTATTTTTTTATATTTACTTCTAGCTAGTTTTACAATTCCATGTTTGTTGTTACCTATATAGTCACTGTTAAATAGTTTTGGTCACTGTGTCATGTGTTTCAATCATGAATAGAAATTGTTAATTTTGATTGGTTTATTTTAAGCAAATTACATTATTATAATATATTTAAGGATCATAGCTAACATTTTGCTACATTGATGAAAGTAGCTCATTGATTACTCATATTAATTGACATTGGAAGACTGCCAGCAACTGTAGACATAAAAATGGGATAATACAGAAACACTTAGAAAGATCCTGATAATGAATAGATATGATGTTGAACATATTATTAGCTGCTGACACATGATAGCATAGTAAAGGCAAGTCAGGAATATAACACAGAACAAATAGCATACATCTATATATAGTAAAATATACATGTGCAAACAACACAGAAAATAACATTAAATTATTAAAAATATTCCAGTCCTTGCTTCTACTGAGCATTTTAGGAGTAGAAAGGTTATCTCATGTGCCATGACCATTAATCTGATAATAGAGTGTAGAGGTAAGGTGGCATGTGAGGGCTCCTCACCCAGGGAAAGCCTAAGGCATAGGCAGTGCCTGACAGCACTACAGTAGGAATGCACTAACCAGTTCCAGAGATATCCCTTGTACATCCTGCATGTCAGGAATGCCATTAACCAGCCATGTAGAATGTGTGCATCTTCAGAGGCAGATCCATGTGGACACAGGTTGGATATGTCATGTCTAGGCCAGTTTTCTGGCCTGACTGATGGTAGTGGGTGGCCAGCATGCTGCCTATCATCAGTTTGTGGTTATTGTGTAGATCTTCCATGGTTTCCAGCATCAAACAGGCATCTCAGCTAATGTAATATATGGTTACCTATGGGTTGTACATCTGTAAGATCTCCACAGCAATGCTTGCCATGTAGACTGACTACTGGTGAAGATCATAGTACTGTGGATGGAGAGAACTCTCATTCTGCACCACATGTAGACCCTTCTCCTCTTGGACCTCATGCTGTCAGTTGCCTCTTTCCTCCTATTCACAGTCTGTGCAGTACATATACATGAACATATACCAAACACATACACATTCACTAGCAATCTTAACATGCCCATATGCAACCTATCTGGCACTATGACCTACAAAAAATGCAATACAACATGGATACCTGCTACAGTGTCTATAAATTGCCAGACTTGCCAAGCCACCCACATGCCAGATATTTAACTATCTTGTACAACACATAGTGGTGATCAGCCAGCATTAAGCCATTGATTATCATGTATGTCATGCACAAAATATAGAACATGCCTTGCAGCAAACATCATATATGCATATCTTTAGGGCTATCATAACATCCTAACCAGCAAATGCTGCACAGGAACAGACAATATAACATGCAGAGTAATGAGATCATCATCATAATGGTTATCCATAAGAGCAACCAATAATATGAAATCATATTGTCTGTGGCACTGAACAAAAATACCATAACAGTAAATGGTAAGTTTTGCAACAGACAGGCATAATGTGCACATGCTCATATGCACTTGTGTCAAGCAACATGGGTGTCATGGGTATGATATACACACTTAATCACACCATGCACGGTATACCTGTACTTTGTAGTACATGACCTCATACAGTAGAGGCATCAAGGGTCCATAGTGTGCACATTCTGTACCCACGTATAGTACCATGGCAAAATGACACACAGCATAAAGATATGTGGCTGCTAGGGCCATATACACTGCAGGCACATGTGTATCCTGGCAGTGGCTATCATTATACAAGCCATGTGGATCTCATAATATGGAGATTGTGGTACTGCAGCAGCTGCACCCGTACTAAGTATGTCATTCTAATAGGAACTGGCACATATCTTGTTACAAGTGCATGTGACCAATACTGTGGATGACAGTGAGCAGTTTACAGACAACCTGCAGTTAAGTGCCACATGTACTCACTGTGCTGATGTCACAGACACTGCTGATGCTCCCAGAAAGCCTGAAGTTTATAAAAATGTCTTCCAGTGCTGTAAGAAAAAACATATTGTAAGTACACCCACGAATATTCACATAGTACTACATAGATGGTGAAATGTGCACAACTCACCAAAAGTCACTGCTGGATGCCTCCTCTCCAGCTCCATGAAGTGCTGTAGTCTCTCAGGCTGACATCATGAAAGGTCATACCATTTGAGTCTGCACTGCTCTCCATGCCAGGGTGTGCTTGTGTTCAGGATCGCGCAAAATCCACTGCCCTTCCAAATATCCACCCATGACTGACCCAAAGGTAGGCACACATCTCCAAAATATATCATGAGGCAGTACATGACCCATAAAAAGCCTTTCTCATGTTTTACAAATGTGGAGATTCTGAAACTTTGATCTTATTTGTTGACTATGTTGCAGGAGCTACAGATGATGTTGTAAATGTGTGGAAGTTATGTGGGGTGACACCTGATTTGTGCCTTGCACTGGATAATCATCATACCCTGGTTTTGTGGCAATCAGTGCATGTGTACACAGCTGGTACATACAGTTGCAATGCAGTCTTGTCTGTGTGCATTTATGTGACTTATGGACTATGTGTTATGTCCATTTCAAACAGCCTCCAAACACAGCAATGGTAGTAAATGACAGCAGATAGGAATGATTCTTGAAATTTCCTACAGTGTTAGCCTGATTGAGTATGCATGTATTATCACAGCTATTTAAATGCCATTTACAAAGTCTTGTACCACAGCAATACAGTAGAATGTATATATTGGCAGAGTGCATGATAATTGGAATGGTGTAATTTGCTTTGTTGGGCTGAAGAATGAGCAAGTAATGCACACTTATGGCTTTACTGCTATTTGGCCCACCTTGATCTCTGTCATTTACCTGCAGTGATGGGACATAAATGGAATATAAATGTTTCTGAACAGGAAATAAAAGTACTACTGGAGTGGATGACACTCATTTAGTGGGTAGAGGATTTTATCAGGAACTGCACAAGAGGAGGTGGGCTGAGATGGTATATCTTTTCTGAGCATTTTTTGCTTCCCTTGAATACTCTGATGACACTGTACTTCAGTGCCCCATGTCCATCTCTGGGTCTGCTAGCCTTTCTTAACACCCCAGACTTTCTCCAACATGGGATAGGGCTGGCATAAGGGCATCCTGAGGGGTCTTGCTATCCTTGCATCTCCCAGGGGTATTTTTACTTAATGGCCTACTCTATTGCTCTCCCGCCCTTTATGGTACCTGTGAATGCATCCAAGGAGGTGGGCATGCAATGGGATATGTGGAAATATGACCGGTCTCTACAGAAGCTTAACTAGGTATGCTGTCGTGCCCTTCTTTGGATCATACTCCTGCAAGTGCGAGGTCCCCTAGTGTCCACCAGAGATCATTGCAGGGTACATTCATGTTACTACCCTTCCCTCCCAAGACAGTTATGCCCATCCTTCCATGCTGCACCATCAGTAGATCATTCTGCTAATGAAATATTGGTTGCAGGACTGAAATGGTAGTTGATGTGACTGTAACAAGTGCTCATGGGTGCTGCAGTAATGAGCAATAAAAGAATGCAGGAAAACATAAGACCCGGGATATATGACTCTCCCAGGCCAGTGGAAGGCCATGACCACCATGAGCTTAGCTCACCTTGATGAGACACTGCTGCTGAGGTTCATTCCAGGGGTCTGCATGTCTGGTATTCCTGGTGAATGTATGTTGGTGTACCCTGCAGAGAGGATTATTGCACTTGCTCTTATTGTTCTTGTATGATGTCATTGGTTAGAGCATTGTAATGGTCACTATAGTTAGCAGGTACTGACTCTGCTGTGTGAACCATAACCACAAGCACACATGATGACAATGCTGTTCTGCCAGGCAATGGTCGACAACCAATGCATGAGTACAATAACACAACTTGCATTTTGGGGGAGCACTGTCTGTATGACTGAGTGCTGTGGTCTCTTGTGGTCCTGTTGTGGCTGTGGCTGATACACTTCAGGCTGTGGAAAGCTCTTAGGATGATATGAAATGGGGAACCAGTAGGAGTGGCTTAGAGTGCTTTGTGCATGTCAACTTGATGATGTTGGTGTGGCCATCATCACATCAGTATCCTCTGAAGACTCTCCAGAGATGAGTTCAAGATGGGTATAGTCTTGGAAGCATGGTGTACAGGATGAGCCCACTGGGTACAGCCACAGAGAACAAATGGGTCACAGACAGGTGGAGATCTACATGTCACTAATAGGGAGGACATTATTTCACCACCTGTGGTTCTATCTACACCAACCATGTTGGCCTTTACAGAGAGATGGCAGAATTGTGATGCTACATCTGGGCAAACTCCATATAATGGTTGGTCATCGTGTTCTGAGTTCAAACACGATGATATGCATAGTGATGTATCAGCTGCACCTGCACCACTTAAATCTGAGAATTCTGTAGCCTCCCCACAACATATATAGCCTTGTAAATGAGAAGCTGCAGCCGTTGTGGTGATTGCTGCAAGTGAAGCCATTGCAAATCTATTGTTATCAAGCATAGCTACATTGGTTCAGACAGTGAGGGCACTGCTGAAAGTCATTCACTGTCACTCAGATTCCTACTTTGTGTGGCAAAATAGGATACCAAATGGGCATGAAATGCTTCTATTGTTTTTCAGTAGCTCCAGTGGTAGAACAATGACCTTACTGGACTACTCCATGATGTTCCCATGTTGATTAGTATTGTCCATGAGATGGTGCAACTACAGACATTAATACTGCAACAGCAACAGCCAGTATTCCATACACTGCAGGGGGGTGCTGATAGGGGTACATCACAGTCAGGTGCTGTGGCATCAGTGTCTGCTAACACACTCAACACATATTCTCTATAGTCATACAGGGTAGCATCTTGCCATTGTATCTGGCATGAGTGCTGAAGACATAGTGCGTGTGCTTATAGAAGTAGGGCCAGCAATCCTTCAGCACATGAAGAAGCAACTGGAGGACACAGAGGTAGTCCGGCATAGTCATCTGACCATCAGATGAATGTAGTCAGTGTGACATCCAGCACTGATTTTACTGGTGATTGTGGGCAGGGATAACAGTAACATACCTCTCCAGTCATGGAGGTTATCTGCTATAAGTGGCTTTACATTGCTTTGGAAATGATGATAAACCATCTTTGATTTTATTACATATTTTCATAAACATTTGTCACTTTATTGAATAGCCACACATATCAGCATGCATGTACATTTTCAAATATCTACTAGATGACTGGTTCAGATATCAGCTACACTTTTGTTTGTTATGTTTTTTGTCTAGGTGGTGTCTCATCTTGTTTGTTATATGAGTACCTTTGGTTATATGCTGTTAGAATGTTAAGAGGAAGGTGTGGCTAATGTTGTGCAATATGCAATATGAAGTGTATATATTGCATGCCTTCACTAGTGTGCACTCCAGTGTTTCAAAATAATTGTTTAGATATAAGAAAATCATTCTGAGGTGCTATATTTGTACACGGTTATATTCCTGCCCTTTTTTTTGGATTGTATTGCACATGCTCTCTTTTGAATTAGTTTGTGGTGTTCATATTAGATTGAGCAGGTATGGTTCCCAGGAATATCTTGCATCATCTGGAAGCCAGCTATGATGGATCAAATCACTGTCAAACACGATACAAGGCACTAGAGTGCCATGCATTGATAACATAGCATCCACCTGGATGGTGGCATCATCAGTGACATGATCTGTATGGCAGCATATAATCCATAAACAGATGAAATAATATTCATGCCAATATATTATGTAGGTATATCATAACTGTAGATTATGCTGAAGGTTTTCCTATGTTCATTGATTTCTTAATATCATCACCAGCTTACACAAGTATGTGGATGCAGCTGTAACAAGCTGTGATTGAATGTAATTGAATAAAAACCACTCTGTGGCTCTACACTGATTGAAGTGTAGGCCCACCAATGCATTAACATCATCAGTGGTAGGCTGCCTGATCACAGTTGCTGTGCTATCCACTTCATCAAGTATAACTTGCATGTGGGAAACAGTGGAATGTGCACATCAGTGGTGTTCACTCCACCTCAGTCTGTGGTATAGATAATTATAGACTATATATATATATATATATATATATATATATATATATATATATATACATACATATATATAAATATATATATACACACACACACACACACACACACACACACACACATATATATATATATATATATATATATATATATATATATATATATATATATATGTATGTGTGTGTGTGTGTGTTCATGAATACAGGGCCTGTACTGTGAATGTTGACATTTCAAAAACAAAAATGTGATTTTTTGCAAAAAATGACAAATTCTGAAACTCTATGTTATACTTTAAAAGCATGTTTTTAGGGGGTCTATATTGCACCACCCACTGATACTTATCTGTATATTTACTCCAGGATCCATGGACCTTGGATTAGGGGAATGGTGCAGTCCTTGAAGTTAGTATATTCTCCTATTTGCACTTAAATGTTCAGTGTTTTGAATAAAGCCATACCTGGGTCATAGATGGGTCAGCCAACACTGTAGGCAGTCCCCAGACTGGCACCCATCACATTGAAGATGAAGACCAAAAAAAAAAAAAAAAAAAAAAAAAAAAACAGACCCTGAATTGTACCTTGCCACAGTTACTAACACACATAACTACTAAATATATTTATTTATATTTATTTATTAAGCCACACTATCACTTTCTTAAACAAATTCTGGTACTGCATTCGAACCCCTAGAAGCTTGGTTCCAGAAGAGCCACCCCCTTTGCCCTACCCTTGTTCTGGTTCTGGTTCTGAGGATCACATTTACCATCAGCAGAATGTCATCAATACCTATGACATCCTGCAATAACCATGCTAGGCCTCTGAAGTATTCTAATGGCTGAGCCAATCATTATGACATGTGTCTACAGGAGTATAGGTTGCTATCTAACTCCATGTGTCACCCTTACTTTACGAGTTTCACAGGCTGTCCAGTGTTTATGAATCAGTTCAGACATGATCAACCTGCTCCTGTATGTAGAGTATGTGTACTGTAGCCATGGTTGAACAGAATCCCATACTCAGGGTCAATACATGTTTGGGTTAGCAGTACTTGCAGCTATACTAGGTGCAATCAGATCTGCAGTTGTTAAAGGATTACTGTCCATGTTTGTTGTATGTGTCTATAATTAGTTTTGAACTTCACGATACATGTTTGTATATACTTGGTGTGCTTTGTGAATCATGTACTGGCTAATCTTTTATATACTGGTCTCACTTGCATATACTTGCTAAGCGCCATCACTTGAACTTAGGACATGTTTGTGGACTGTCTTTGCATTGGTATGTGATTTCTACTGCCCACCACTGGTAAGCATTACTCCCTATGTGAACACTATTCATCATTATATTCACAAAAGATAAGCAAAAGCTTATACAAAAAGCAATGGCTAATTTCAGATCCCCAACAATGCAAATTTTGCAGAAGAAAACTTTTATTTTGAAGTCTGTTAATAAGGAGATGCTTATGGATGAAGATCACAAGCTGATTCAAGATAGATCTATAAACTTTTAAGCATATGTGTGATAAAATGACTGTGCACTCCTTTATAGGTTCATAGGTGTGTACTAGGCTAATGGCCCTGGAGCCTTTGCAAGTCTAGCTGATAGGATTACCCTGGCATCACGCCACCCAACCTTAGTTCCTAGTGCCTCTGTCGAGTAGACTCACTGGATTGATCCCCGGGGTGAATTTTCTATTTCTCATCCACTCATCAAGATTTCTCTTGAAGAGGGCCAGTGAGGCACTCCGCTTGACATGTATGGGAAGTCTATTCCATAGCATGGGCAGCCTCTGGGTTATGAACCTGTCCCTCCAGCTTGTTCTGTTAATTGTGGTAATGAGGTTGAGGTCTCTGGAGTGTGTAGTGTGGAGGGATTCGAATTTCTTTAGATGTAGCATTTCTAACAGAGCTGGGTTAGACAAAGTCAAGCAGAGATCGCCTCTAAGTAGGTGATATGAGACAGAGAATAGATGGAGTTTTTTTAGTCTGTCCATATAGGACAAGTGTTTAAGGCCTAGGATCATCTTTGTGAGGTACTTTTGTGGCCTCTCCAGTTGTTGCAGGTGTCTGGTGAGGTACATGCCAAATGGGGCATTTTACTCGATGATTGGCCTAATGAGAGAAGAGTAGAGGGAGACAATGACCTCTTTCTTCCTGGATGCAAAACCCTTAGTAATGAGATGTGCCACATAGAAGGACTTTCTGACCACAATGGAAATGTGGTGGTCAAAAGAGAGGTTGCTGTCAACCTGTGTTCCCAGATCTCTTATAATGCCTTCTGTGTTCAGTGGACTACCATTAATGTGGTATTTCATGGGAACTGGGTTTTTCCCAAAGGGAATGACGACACATTTTTTGGCACTGAGCTTAAGGCCATGGTTCTGACACCAGTTGTTTGTCTCATTGAGGCCTTTTTGTAGGATGTCAACATCACTTGGGGAGCTAATTATGGCACCCAACTTGCAATCATCTGTGAACTTTGTCAGCCAGAGTCCCTTCGTCTTGGCCTGGACTTCAGAGAAGTAGATACCAAACAGGAGAGGACCCAGGACCAAACCCTGTCGGAGTCCACTTGTGACTGGTGACAGTCTGACTTGGAGTCAGCTATTTTGACACTGTGGGTTCTGTGAGCCAGTCTGCAACCCACCTAGTGATATAGGGGTTGATGCCTAGCTTAGTGGGTTTTTCTATGATTCCTGAGTGGGGAATGGTATCAAAGGCCTTGGTCAGGTCAAGGTAGACTGTATGAACCACCTTGCCTTCATCCACAGCTCTGGTGACTGACTCAAGGAAGTTAACCAGGTAGAGCAGGCATGAGCTACCCTTCACAAAACCAAACTGTGTGGTATCCAGAGTTTGGAGGTTCCCTATATCCTTGTTTATCATTGTAAGATACATGTGGTAAAATAACTGTGCACTAATTTGTCATTGTTTACCTTTTTATTAAACTAAGTTTGTTTGATTTATTTACTTGTTAGTAACTTGCTTATTTACAGTTTACATGTAGTGGTTTATAAATGTTTATTTGAGATCCTGATTTACTACTTATAGATGCAGTTTGATCTATCGAAGGCCAGCTTTGTGATCTAAATACTTTGAGAAGGATTGTCATAAAGAACAGTTATACACATTCATTAAAATCAGTTGTTTAAAGGATTTTTTTTGTTTGTTTTCACATTAACCCCTTAATATCAAGTGCTGAGTTATCCTGGCAGCAGGGCACTGACCAGAACTAACGTGGTTTTCCTACAAGTTTTTTCAATTATAAGATATTAAAAATACAGTTTTAAAATAAAAATAAAACTTCTGCACCCTCAGAACATTTTAGGAGTAATCATTTCTTTAATAAAATACCCTAAAACTTTACAAAATGAGCGGTAACCCAAGCTTGAAGTGCTGCACCTTCTTCGTTATTAGTGTTCAACTTACAGGAGAACAAAATGAACGGAGTGACAATAAAATGCACTGAATGGAATTAACTGACTGGTGTTACCTAGAAAACCGAAATTGGATTAAAGGTAAGAGAAATGCATGCGACATCTCAGTAATGGAGAAAATACTGAAAGCAGTGTATTAATGCAGCTGAATGCGGACTGCAAGACTGCAAATTTATTGGAAATCTGAACCAGACTTTATTTCAATGCAAAAGAGAACTTCAATGTCCCCAAAGTGGAATATTCAAGAGAATCCATTCCAATAATCTACCAAAAAGTGCAAATGTTGCACAAGTATCAGTATCACGGTAGCACCGCAAAGTTCCCAAATGTAAATCCCCATTAAGGTCACAGTAATGCTATATAAAGAGTATACACACACATAACAGCCACCACGAAACACCAACTCTGTTTATAATCCAGTAAGGTAAACCTCCACACAATCCAATAAATTCGTCACAGGTGACTGCTTAGTGAGACAAACTCATTCACCACTTACTAGGCTGCTCAAAGAGAGAGTCATGGTCACATGCTTATCAGGTGCTAGGATTCACTACTTCACACAATGACGCAGGTCATTGTACTGTAACTATGAATATGACAAAGTCAGAGAGCATGTGTGTATAAATGATGTGAGATGCATCTCCCTTGACTTAATGAAAAGAGACATGATGGAAGTCTTCGAATATGTGTCTGAAGTCGGTATGAACATACCCTTGAGCACTATTCTCTCATCACCAACAATGATGCCGTAATATAAACAAAAGATTATTGATTGATTGATTTTGGGGCAATGTAGAAATTGCCTCATGGACACAGACAACCCTCTCCTCCTACCATCCAACATGACAACCTGTGAGAGATGCACTTATCTAGCCAAACTGGAGGTAAAGCTCTTTCCAACCAAGACTGGATTTGACAGTCAAGAGGAGAAGGTAAGCACTTGCAACACACCACACTCATCACATAGTCTCACTAAATCTACACCACCAAAATCCACACATAGAAACACAAAAACATTAGTGGAGGCTCTCAATAATAATCTGCTCAAGAAACACAGACCTCCAAAGCAGAAATGCAAGCACCCTCCACCCCCCAACACAACCCAAATGACACATAGCCCGCAGACTCAGTGTGCCACTCAACCACAGCTAATAAGGCAAAACAACGTACCCAACACACTAGTCATAGGTGACTCTATAATCAGGCACACTGATGTCCCACTCACCAGGCTAAACAAGGAAAAGGTTACTGTCAGCAGACTGTCGGGTGCCAGGATCCGCCACATAAACCACGCACTCAGGTCACTCCACAATAATTACAAATATGACATTGTCCATGTTGGTGTGAATGACCTGAGATGTACCTCCCTGGACTACATGAAAAGAGACGTGGAAGAGCTCTCCAATCTTGTAGCCCAGGCAGGTATGACCCTAGCCCTGAGTAGCATTCTGTCATCACCCAGACTGATACCACAGAACAAGGACAAAATGATTGACTTCAACAATTGGCTAAGCTTCTGCTGCATTCTAAAGGGATCCAGTATCTGTCTGCCTGGGATGACATGGTTGACAGACCACAATGCTTTGCCAGAGATGGCCTGCACCTATCACCCCTGGGATTCCGGATACTGGCTAAGGTTCTTGCTGCCCCTATAGTGCCTTTTTTAGGCAAGGTTCAAATGACAAATTCACCACCGTAACAGGAACAGGCAAGCAAAAACTGAGGGTGATGCTACTCAATGCTAGAAGTCTAAGTCTCAAAATGCACTCACTCGAGGCACTCCTTAAAATGGAGAACATCGATATCTGTGCAGTGACTGAGACCTGGTTCAAGGCTCCAGAGAGCACCCCTGCACTACCAGGCTATAACTCATACCACACTTTTCAGCCATGTAACTTGGACCGGAACACCAAAGGCAGAGGTGTGTCCATATTCACTAAGGATATCCACACCTCCAGGCTAGTTGCTCAGCATAATGCATCTGAGTTTATCCAAGTGCAACTAACTCTGGGCAAAACTGCAATCCAAATTGTAGCTTGCTACAGATCCCCCACCATGCCCCAGGATTCCCACTCCTCTTTTTTTGATGTACTGGAAAATATTAGGGTTCAACCAAACACCCTAATAATGGGCAATTTCAACTACCCCACCATTAACTGGGAAAACTACTCATGTACCAACTCCTTCACTCAACACTTTATGGAATTCATAAACTCCAATGCCCTGGATCAACTTATCCCCACCCCCACCAGGGGCAACAATATCCTAGATCTAGTCATTACCGACATAAGTGACAGGTGTTCCACACTTGAAGTCAACGCCTCATTGGTCCGATCCAACCATAAGCTAATCACCCTAGATATCCACATCCTACCCCCCCCCCCCCCATTAAGGAAACCATGGTAAAAAATTTCTCCAAAGCCAACTTCATGCTTCTTAAAACAGAAGTGGTGAACTTCATGACACCCATGCAGATGGACAATACAGTTACGACTACTGAATCTTACACAATTGCACTTTATAAGCACTTACACAAGTGCATGGATCGTGCTATCCCAAACAGAACCAAGATGCTATCCTCCAAAAAAAAGGAAGCCAATCTGGTGGTCCCCTGCCATAAACAAACTGTACAACAGAAAGAAGAAACTGTTGCAAAAGAGAGTAAAATCCCATGAGTGGAGGAGCTCCCTGGTCAGCCTCAGTAAGAAGCTGCGATCCCTCATAAAATCCTCCAAAGCTAGTTACAAAAACAAAATCACCACTGATTCTAAAGACAACCACAAAGCATTCTATAGCTATGTCAAGAATCTCAATGGCAACACTCAGATCTGCTCTGAGTTATAGCACAATGGCACTAAATATACAGACCCAACTGATATTGCCAACATCCTGGCAGATAGGTTCAGTGCTAACTTTATCCCCTCTCACCCCCTAAAGGGCCCATCTCTATACCGGAAGAATGCAAAGTTCCTGTAATCACAGCTGCACAGGTAAAAACCAGACTCTCCAAAGCCAAGAACACAGCATCCATGGGACTAGACAACATCCCAGGCTGCATTCTTCATGAACTACAGAACAAACTGGCACCCCACCTAAGTACCATGTTCAATCATAGCTTCACCTCAGGCTTTGTGCCCACTGAATGGCACACAGTGACGGTTATCCCACTCCAAAAAGGGGGAGCCACCACAGACCCCGGGAACTACTGCCCCATTAGCCTGATGAGCCTGGTCTTCAAGGCCATGGAATGTATTATCATGGAACTTATAAACAAAGACATTGGTAATCTCCAAACTCTGGACCCCACACAGTTTGGGTTTGTAAAAGGCAGGTTATGTCTCCAAAACCTGATAGACTTCTTTGAAGCAGTCACCAAAGCCGTAGACGAGGGTAAGGTGGTTCACACAGCTTATCTAGATCTTGCCAAGGAGTTTGACACCATCCCCCACTCTGGAATTATAGATAAACTCACTAAACTTGGTATAAATCCCTATATCACAAGATGGGTTGCCAATTGGCTCACTGACAGAACCCACACTGTGAAAGTCGCAGACTCCAAATCCGACTACAGACCCGTGACAAGTAAAGTACCACAGGGTTCAGTCCTAGGTCCTCTCCTGTTTGGTATCTACTTCTCTGAAGTACAGGCTAACACAGAAGGTTTTTGGCTAATGAAGTTCGCAGATGACTGCAAACTAGGAGCCATAATAAAAACTCCTAACGATGTGGACATCCTACTAAAAGGCCTTACTGAGACAGATGCCTGGTGTCAAAGCCATGGCCTCAAGCTCAGTGCCAAAAAGTGCTTTGTCACCCCCTTTGGTAGAACTCTGTACCCATGAAGTACAACATAGGTGGTAGTATACTTAATTCTGAAAGTGTGATAAGAGACCTTGGGACACAGGTGGACAGTAGTCTCTCCTTTGATAATCACATCACCACAGTAGTCAGAAAATACTTCTACGTGGCACACCTCATCACAAAAGGTTTCTCATCCAGAAAAAAAGAGGTCATTGTTCCCCTCTACTCATCACTCATTAGACCCATTATAGAGTACAACACCTGTTTTGGTATGTACCTCACAAGACATCTACAACAACTGGAAAGGCCACAGAAATACCTCACAAAGAGGATTACCGGCCTCAAACAGATGCCCTATGCAGACCTTCTCAAAAAACTCCAGCTTTACTCCATCGCATATTGCCTACTCAGAGGTGATCTCTGCCTAACATACAAAGCTATGTCAAACCCAGAGCTGTTGGACATGCTCCACTTAAAGAAATCCCAATCCCTCTGAGCTACACACTCTAGGGACCTAAACCTTGTCACCACAATAAACAGAACATGCTGGAGGGATAGATTCCTGTGCCAGATACTTCCCATACTCTGGAATAAACTACCTATCTATATCAAACAAAGCTCCTCATTAGCACTCTTCAAGAAAAATCTTGGTGATTGGATGGGAAATAGGAAATTCACCCCGGGGATCACCTCTGTGGCTCTGCTTGACAGTGGCAAACAAAAATAATTTTCTTTGGTGGCAAAAGCCAGGGTACCTTTTTGGTTGGGCTTGTATAGGCCCTAGAGCTGATAGCCTAGTACCTGCCTATGAACCTATGAACCTATGATTTCAACAGTTGGCTTAGCTTCAGGTGTCATGCAAAGGAGGTAAATATATATCAGCCTGGAAAGAGATGGTAGATAGTCCCAACTGCTTTGCCAGGGATGGCCTGCACCTCTATTCCCAAGACTTTCATATATTATCTAAATCCTTGTCAACCCCCCATTGCCTTTTTTAAGCAATTTCAGTATTCTAAAGCTTCCAACTTAACTAAACAAAATCTGCATAAGATTAAGATATTGCTGCTTAATACAAGGAACCTTAACAAAACATGCACTGATTAACCTGGAAAATATTGATACACGCATCATCCCAGAGATCTGGTTCAAGACCATTGAAAGCACTCTATCAGTCCAGAGATTCAATGCTTAGCACATGTTCAGGCTCATCCCATTTGACAAAGACACTTAAGGCAGTAGTGTCTCCATACCCTTGAACAAATACTTAATCTCTAGACACATTAGACAAGATAATGACTTGGAAGTCCTCCACATCAAATTTTATATTAATAAAACACCTTATTTTATTTTATTTAATATTTGTTTATCATGAAATTCTGACTTGGAACGAGACAGTTTTCAGCAGAGGCCCAGGAAGAAATGCTCCAGACGCATGTCTTTGTAATGTGGGAGGAAACCCACACTAATGCCGGGCTGACATGCAGACTCTGCACAGAAGGCACCCCAGCCAAGAATTGGCTTGGCCACCACTGGGAAATTTGTTTTCCCCACTATAGTGGAATCTCAGAGTTGGTATATTTAGTTTGGGGGGTGTGGAGGCAAAGCCCCCGACTTATGATGTAGTTTGCTTGTTTCTACCTGGTGGCCAAGTGGCTCCTTTCCTGGAGTAAAACTCTGTTGATGTGCACATTTGGAAAATTAAGTTTTTGGCAATGTCGTCTGTGAACGTTGGTGAAGTGGGTTTTCGATAATTACAGGTAGACCCATATGTACACATATATAGAAATGATCTGTTATTAAATGACAAATTGAGTTAGGTTTGGACTTCATGGGAATGTACTATAAAATTTCATGCCTTACCAGTAAATATAGGGTACTGTTGAAGAGATCACAGTTAATTAGAGTGATAACTGCATGTTCCTAATCATTTCTGGGTATCCCTGTTGTTAAATGATTTTAGTTTGTTTACCCTTTTCATGGATTTTGCAAAAGCATGGAGTTCAGTCAAGCTTAAAATGACAGACTGGTTGGTGTAAACTGGGACTGATTTGATCACTTCTTATGCAAATGAAGCTCACACAGGCTGAGGTGTATGAACTGCATCATAACACACGTGTATTACCTCTTATAGAAGTAAATGCATTCAGCTTGCTGCAGGCAAGCTGCATTTGGTTCATGAATGAGCATGAGCTCCACTTGTGTCTCAGTTATACTCCAACATGCTGTGCCTTATATATAGCATGTATACTATTTAAAGACAAGCAAAACATCATGAGTCAATTGTCTTTAGAAATCACCTTATTTTACCTGCAAAGCCCATACCACATGAGATATGAATCATGTCACACCACTTTAAAATAAACAGTTACTGAGATTTTTCTACAGAATGCCTTCTGTACTCCTTACCCTGTTAGTATTACAAAAATGCTTTGTTAATATATCTGCACAACCTTAAAGAGATGTAAAACATACCTGTGAAGGAAGGCTACCATGTATGCTATAAAAAATGCATCATACAATGGTCTGCTCTGATATCACAATCCCAAAAGGTTTCCATTTCACAAAAAAAAAAGCTACTAGTGTGTCAGGATGGCATAAGATTTACATATGGCAGGAGCTGGAGGATCACCTGTCATCCCTGACATAGATCCTCTGCTCTAGAGGGCAGGTGCGTCACAGGTACAATGACCTGCAGAGGCGAAGAAGGAATCAGCTGGCTAGGTGGGTTTTAGAGGTACAGGACGTAATGCTTGATTGGTATAGTAAGTATATTTCAGTTGTCATAGAATATGCTAATATACTTCAGGGTATAACATGTACCTTAATATTTATGCATTTACTAATGTTCATGTGTTTATATATCTATAGATCTCAATCTCTCTCTCTTTCTGTCAGTGTAGGTCTGAGTTTGTTCCTTGCCCCTCTGTCTACTAACAAGAGATTGCTAGAAAGCATTGGGGAATTTTTACCCATTCAGGCATACCCAGTGACATCATATGGAGCCCCCATAATTTTTTATACAAAAATAAATCTAACTTGAAAAATTTGAGAGAAACACATCGGGGATAGTAAAATGGGTAAGGCTTCTACTGTTACATCTGAGTGTTGAAGGTATAATATGTTCATTTATTAATGTTAGACTCACTCAAATTTAATGGTAATACTAATGCATATAATAATTTACATTACCTGCTGTAATTCCTGCAATACTTTTTAATATTGGCAAGACTGAAATAAGTTTAAGGACAAGAATATACTTAGACACTTATAGTATTAATAAGGTAGATACTAAAAGTGTGTTGGTGATGCAGATATAAAAATGACTCAGTTTTAGGTCTTTTCTATTTTTAGCATAGGAGGTAGAACATGCTAGAACAATGTGAGCTGAAATGTTAGCTCAGGTCAGATACAGCTTGTAGTGTTTCAGAACAGTGACTGTCCAGGATTTGATGGCCGATAGCAGTTTTTAATATGATTTGTATCATGTTTTTATTAAACTTTTCTCTATCAGGTTTAAATGTTTGTTTCGAGGTTTGTAAAGCAAGTGTAGTGTCCATATATTTTTGTGTTTACAATAATTCTCTGTTGGTAGTAGTTTTGTAGTCATGGTTACTTTGAACATTGTTTCCTGTATTTCTCAACAGTTTGGGAGATATATGACTTAATCATATGATTATTAGGGTTGTATAAAAGACAGGTATTAATTATCAGTAAATGTCCAAAAATGTTAGGGGTGATGATAAATAAACTAGTGATTTGCTAATAAATCAACATGGACACTTTGGTTTACTCCTGGAACATTGAATTCAGCATTTTATGT